>NW_026647198.1:0-27101 GCF_950295315.1 Erinaceus europaeus
CCCTGTGGGTGCAGCCTGAAGTGGCAACTGCAGCTCCAGGGTCACTGAACCCTGAGAAGAAGCCAGAGCCTACTTTTCTCAAAGGAGAAACAAAGACCTATTAGACCCAATCAAGCTAGCACTGGAGATTAACAAGGAAGAACAAGCAGAGTGTAATTGGACATTCTTGGAAAATAAATGTGAGTGATAATAGAGATAAGGGGTCTCTAAGAACCGGCAGGCTGGCTGCCCACTGGGTGGGCATGTACTGATACTGATCTGGAGCTCCCAGGGACTGGAATTGCGAGGGTGGCGTTTGCTCTTTTCTCCAAGACCTAGTCTCAGCTGTAGTGCACGTGAGCATTGGCATTGTCACTGTAGTTATTCCAGTTGCTTCTAACCCTCGAGATGTGTGCTCTGTGCTAGAGTCTGGCTGTTGGCACTAAGTGGCATTTGCATGGGTTCCTGACACAGAGGAGGAAAAAAAGGAGGCTCCTTTCAGCAATCCTCCTTCCTCATCCCAGCCTCAGAGTCTAAATATCTCAGTTTCCCTTGTTCTGAAGTTTCCCCAAGATTCTGTGGAGCAAGGAAAAGAGAGTTTATTTGAAAATTCCCCTTGGGATGATGAAATAGCTCATTTGGATAGTGTGTTGTTTAGCCATATGTGCTACTCCGCCATATTGAAGGAAGCTTTGGTACTGTGGTATCTCTCTCTCTCTCTCTTTTGCTTTCAGTGTTATCACTTGGGCTTGGTGCCTGCATTACAAATCCACTGATTTTTGGGGTAGGACAGAGAAGTTGAGAGGGCAGGAGAAGATAGAGAAGGGAAGAGAAAGACATTTGCAGACCTTCTTCACCACTTGCAAAGTGCCCCCCCTGCAGGTGGGGAGCCAGGGGCCGGACAGGTATCTTTGTGTGGGTCCTTGTATTTTGTATTATGTGAGCTTAACCTGGTGCACCATTGCCAGGTGCCAGTACTATGATATCTCTCTATATATCCCCTAAACAAAGCACAAGGACCAGAGAGATAGCATAATGGTTATGTAACACATAAAGACTTTCGTGCCTGAGGCTTAGATGTCCCAGATTCAATCCCCGCCACAACCATAAGACAAAGCTGAGTAGTGCTTTGGTCTCTCTCTTTGTATCTCTCGCTGCGTATTTCTCTCATTAAAAATAAAATAAATAAATAAATAAGTAAACTCTTCTACCAGCAGACACAAAGATGAAAAAACAAAGTCATCAGAGAAGTCTGAGTGTGCTGCTTGGGACACAAGTCACAGATTAGACTGGCTATGCTTGAATTAAAAATCCAGTTCCAGTCTGAGAAAACAGCCTACAGGTTATGTAAAATACTTTTATGTCTGAGGCTATGAGAGTCTAGGTTTGGTCCTCAGCACCACCATAAACGAGAGCTGAGCAACGCTCTGGTCTCTTTATATATATATATAACTTTAAAAAAAATCATCATTGTAGAAATATCCAGTTCCAGTTCAATCTCCTATGGTCAGTTAGGATGGGGGTCATAGGATATAAAATATGACTATCTACATTATAGAAAGAAGTGTAAGAAATTCTGGGACAATAACAAAAGAAGGCAAAGATGCAATTCAACATGTCGAATGTCTTCAGTTTATTGCAAAAGAAATTGATGGTTCTTATATAGGAAAGAATTGTTGTAAGAGGAAGGGAGGTTAAGTGAACATGTATGACACAAATACATGGTACAGCTTCAATTTTCAGTGCTAACCTTTGAGTTTCTCTTTGCTTGAATAACTAGTTTGTGCAATGGTATTGTATCCTTGTTTGTTTGTTTGTTTGTTTATTCTCAGAGTCTTCTCAGTTTTGCTTTATGGTGGTGCTGGGTATTAAACCGAAAATTTTTGGTGCCTCAGGCATTCTAAAGTCTTTTTTTGGGAGTCAGGCAGTAGCGCAGCAGGTTAAGCGCATGTGGCACAAAGCACAAGGACCGACATAAGGATCCCAGTTCGAGCCCCCGACTCCCCACCTGCAGGCGAGTCACTTCACAGGCAGTGAAACAAGTCTGCAGGTGTCTATCTTTCTCTCCCTCTCTATCTTCCCCTCCTCTCTCCATTTCTCTCTGTCCTATCTAACAATGACGACATTAACAATAATAACTACAACAACAATAAAAACAAGGGCAACAAAAAGGAAATAAATAAATAAATAAATAAATATTTTTTAAGAAAGTCTTTTTCTGCATAACCATTATGTTATCTCCCCAGCCTGTGACTGTATCCTTATTGGAACAATTATACAGAAATAAAACAAATGGACATATCATAGAAATTCTGATTGCACATTGCTTTCCTAATAAAGTTCCTTACTCTCATTCTGAGGAGATAATATGTGCAAGTTCAGAGCCTGCTTCCCAACAACAAATTATATCCCTGATACAAAAACTGTCTTATAAAACATTTTCCCAATGAACATATGAAGAAAAAAATGTATACATCCTTTGGATATGTAATAGTATAAACTAATAGGTGGCATTTAAAAACCTTAAAAAAAAAAAAAACATTGCTCTCCATCTGTAGAGGTGATGCTTCACAAGCGATGAAGCAGGTCTACAGGCCTCTCTCTCTCTCCCTCTCTCCTTCCCTCCCTTGCTCCCCTCTCAATTTCTCTCTGTCCTATCAAATAAAATAGAAAGAAAAAGAAAGAAAAGAAAAAATAAAGGAAGAAAAAAGAGAAAAAAAAGAAAAGATGACCCCCAGGAGCAGTGGATTGCCAGCACCAAGTCCCCAAAATAATCCTGGTGTCAATAAAACAAAAACAAACTAACAAACAAAAAAACATCAAAAAAAATATTGATGAAATAATTTACCTGGGAGGGTGTCTGCTTTGCCATGCAAGAGATCCAGGTTTGACCCTGGCCCCTACTGCATTGGAGGAAGCTTTGGTGCTGTTGTTTCTCTCCCTCTGTCTCTGTCTTTCTATCTGAAAAAAAATCAGTTCAGAGTGGTGAAATCCTGGTGACAGCAACAAAAATAATAAAATTAATAAATAAAACCTTAAAAATTAGTGATAGAAATCACTTTACATTTTTGGAAATATTTTAAAGTCTGACTTAGGTGTGACATCACATATTATGAAGTCTCTAGAAATTTCCACAGCATTCCCTCATGGGAGAATGAGAATGAGAAAAGGCCTCCTAGACTCTTCCAAAGGGTTTTAGGGATTCCTGTTCTCAAATCACACTTTGAGAACTGCCACTCTAGGTAGTGTAGTTAAACAGAAACAGAATACAGTCCTAGGAAAATGTAAGTCATTTTTCTGCTTGAATGTAAATGATCTTTTGCTTAAATTGTTTTTTAAAAAAGATTTTATTGTGGGGGGTAGATAGCATAATGGTTATTATGCAAAGAGACTTCAGAGCCCGGGGCTCCAAAGTCCCAAGTTTAATCCCCCGCACAACAATAAGCCAGAGCTGCACAGTGCTCAGGTGTTTCTGTCTTTCTCTTTCTGCATCTTTCTCAAAAATAAAATAAATAAAATACTTTAAAATATTTTATTTATTTACTAATGAGAGATAGTAGTAGGAAAGAGAAAGAACCAGAGCATCACTCTGGAACATGAGCTCAGGACCACTTACTAGAGAGTCCAACATGGTGCTTGCTACCTCCCAGAGCACATCTCTTGACTGACTTTTGTAATATCTTTAATTTCTAGTTTCTTTTTTAATTGTTTTTTAAATTTATCTATTCCCTTTTTTTGCACTTGTTTTATTGTTGTAATTATTATTGTTATTGATGTCATTGTTGGATAGGACAGAGAGAAATGGAGAGAGGAGGGGAAGACAGAGAGGGGGAAAGAAAGACAGACACCTGCAGACCTGCTTCACTGCTTGTGAAGCGACTCCCCTGCAGGTGGGGAGCCGGGAGCTCAAACCAGTATCCTTATGCTGGTCTTTGCGCTTTGAGCCACATGCACTTAATCCGCTGCACTACTGCCCGATAATTTCTAGTTTCTAACTCTTCATCTTCTCATCAGATTCATTCTCTACTGCTGTCAACTTAGTCAGATAACATGCACTGAGCAGTTTGACGTGCCAAGTCCTGGGCTCAGCATGCTATGCACACTACCTTCTTTCATCTTCACGCCGGCCTGGAAGGTAACAGGTTATACTGTTCTCTGTCCTCAGCAGTGACAGGGCTCTGTTGCTGTTCCCTAAGTGATAAGAGTACTAAGAATTTTTTTCCTTTCTTTTTCTTAAGATTCAGGCTTCATCTCCTCTTGCTAAATTCCTTGGCATTTACTGGTGAAAGCATTGCCTGTGTTCTAGTGAGTGACTTTGGGTGGGTTCCCAGATGGAGACTGGCCACCAGAAAGGCCAAGCCATGATTAGAAGCCTGGGTTGCAGGCCTCCCCCAACCCCCTCCCCTTTCTCCAGATACAGCAGAGGAGCTAAGAGTAGAGTTAAGGATATATCACACCTCTGTGGCAAAATCTCTATGAAAACCCTGATTGTGTGGGGCTCAGAATGTCCAGGTTGGTGAACACCCAGAGGTTCTCAGTGGCCCTCCCCACAGGCTTTGCCCATCTGACTGTTTATGTGGGCTCTTAATAATACCCTTTACAATAAACTGATAAGCAGTAAATAAACTATTTCTTCAAGTGTTGTAAACAGCTCTAGTCAATTTATAAGACTCAAGGAGCTGGGTGAGTGATAGTTCACTGTATAGGGCATGTGGACTTCCATGCACATGACCTGGGGTTCAAACTCTAGCACCACATGGAGTGCCACTGCACCAGGGGAAGGTTCAGTGTTGCAGTGTTTCTCCTTCTCTGTCTCTCTCTAGATGACAAAGTTGGCTTAGGGGTGGTGAGATCTTTCACATGTGGGACCCTGGCTCTAAAAAAGAAGAAAACAAAACAAGAAGGTAGTCATGGGAATCTTTGATGCATAGCTCACCAGTTAGAAGCACAGCTGGAGACTTGAATTGGCTATTACTAACTTTTGAAATTGGAGGGAGGGGGAGCAATCTTGTGGGACTGAGCTTTAAACCTGTGGGGTCTGACATTTTGTCCCAGTAGAATATGACCCAACTAGAGTCACATAATTTGTTTTTGTGGGGGGACTCTCTCCACCAGTCCTCCAGTGTCAGAAGTGTTATGAACAAGGTAGTAAGATTAGAGGAGAGGAGACACTGGGGGAGGAAGGTAGTTTCCTCCACATGAGATAAAGAGAAAGAGGCTTGGAAAAAGGCCGAGACCACCCCAAATCACAGAACAAAGTAATAAACCAGCAATCTAACCCTAGCTTTATACTCTCAAAATGATTTGATCTTTCTAAATAGTAAGCAGTTTCTTTTTAGCTCACATGTAATTTTAAACAAAATTTCCCTTTTGATGCAGTTCTTCTGTGTTTACATTGCTTTTAGTTTTTATAAATTCAGTTCTTATACTTATTTGGGGACCCTGCAGGTTTTTTGTTTGTTTGTTTGTTTGTTTGTTTGTTTTTTGTGATTAACAGTGGTTTGCAAGGCTGTGTGATTATAGGGTAGAGGGCTGAGGAGAAAACATAATGGTATACAAAAAGATTTTCATTACCTGAGGTTCTAAGGTCTTAGGTTCAATCTTCAGCACCACCATTAGCCAGAGCTGAGCAGTGCTCTGGTCTTGTTCTCTCTGTGTACATTTCTTTCTGTATTTCTCTCTTTAAAATAAGTAAATAATGTATTTTTAAGTGGCCCTCATTAAGGTGATTTTTATTTAAAAAAATATGGAGAGAGTATATTCCATACTACATCCACCACCAAAGTACTGTGTCCCTAGACCTTCCCAGTGAAAATCACCATAGTTCTCACAAAATCTTAGAGACAGTTTGGTGACAACTGGGTTTTTGTTTTTTTTTTTTGCAAGTTTATGTGTTTCAGTTCTCTAGATTCCACCAATGAGTGAGATCATCTAGTAGCTGTCTTTTGCCTCTTTCTTTATTTTGCTGGGAATAATCATCTACTGTTCCATCCATTTTGTCCTAAAGGAGATATCATCTTTTTTTTTAATAAATAATTTTTTAAAATTTTTTATTTTATTTTATTTATTCCCTTTTGTTGCCCTTGTTGTTTTATTGTTGTAGTTATTATTGTTGTTGTCGTCGTTGTTGGATAGGACAGAGAGAAATGGAGAGAGGAGGGGAAGACAGAGAGGAGGAGAGAAAGATAGACACCTGTAGACCTGCTTCTCCGCCTGTGAAGCGACTCCCCTGCAGGTGGGGAGCTGGGGTTTGAACCTGGATCCTTATGCCGGTCCTTGTGCTTTGCGCCACCTGCGCTTAACCCGCTGCGCTTCATCTTTTTTTTTTTTTCTTTGATTGCTGAGTAGTAGCCCATAGAGTATGTATTCTGTAAACTTCTTCATCCAGTCTTTTGGGATCCTGCAGTACAGCACTGCTCAATTTTGGCTTATGGTGGTGCCAGGGAACTGAATATGGGACTTTTTAGTGCCTCAGGCATAAAAGTCTTTTTGCCTAGTCATTATGGTATCTCCCTAGACTGTGGACCCTGCAGTTTGATGTTTTTTGTTTTCCTGTGTATTCATCAGGGCTTGTTCTATGGTTCGGCTTGAGGAAGTATTAAGTCCACGCTTTAGTAAACATTGGTTTTGGGGAATTCTGGTCTCAAAGAAATACACTTTCAGTTTTTGGTCATTACTGGCACAATACTCATTTGTAGTGGGATGAATAGTATCACCCCAAAGTTCATGTCATGGAATCTCTAGATATTACCTTATTTGGAAACAGGATCTTCAAAGACATAATTATGAAAAAGCTTAAAACGGATCATACCGGGGCCAGGTGGTGGCTTATCTGGTTGAACACACACGTCCCCATGAACAAGGACCTGAATGCAAGCCCCCTGCCTTCACCTGCAGGAAAGAAGCTTCACATGTGGTGAAACCATACTGTAACTCCCTCCCTCTCTCTGTTTATCTTTCCTTTCCTTGCTCCCTCTCTCCCTCCCCCTTCCCTCTAAATTTCTCTGTCTCTATTCAAAACAAACAAATCTTTTTTTTTTCTAAAATGGGATCATACTGGATTAGGACAGGTCTTAAATGCAGTGGTAGTGACCTTATAACAGAAAACGACAGAATGGCACAGGGAAGAAGGCCATGTGAAAATGGAGGAAGGGGATGTCTGGTTGTAGTGCAGCAGGTTAAGCGCATGTGGTGCACAAGGACTGGCCTAAGGTTCCCAGTTGGAGCCCCAACTCCCCACCTGCTGGGGAGTTGCTTCACAGGTGGTTAAGCAGGTCTGCAGTTGTCTATCTTTCTCTCCCCCTCTCTGACTTCCCCTTCTCTCTCCATTTCTCTCTGTCCTACCCAGCAATGACATCAATAACAACAACAATAACTACAACAATAAAAAAACAAGGGCAACAAAAGGGAATAAATAAAATAAATAAATAAAATTATTAAAAAATAAAAAAATAAATAAAAGAAAAAGAAAATGGAGGAAGGGTTGGAGTTCTGCTGCTACAAGCCAAGGTGGGTCCAGGAGCTCCTAGAAAGTAGAAGAGCCAAGGAAGGTTTCTGCCCCCTCACCCCTGACTCTGAAGGAATGTGGGCCTACTGACACTTTGATGTTGGATTTCAGACTTCCAGAACTGTAAGGGAAAAGAATTTCTGTTGTTCTAAGCCACTTAGTTGGTGGTAACTTGTTACAACAACTTTGGGGTACTGATAGACCTTAAATGCCTGCCCTCAAATCTACCAACTTAACCATGGCCTTCCCTCACTATCTCAGCTAGAAGTCTTCTTACCCTTGTCTCATCTCAAAGAATGCTTAGCTGTGCCATTGCTGGGACTCAGGTTTTTATTGTGTGCCTAGCTGGAGGAAAGTGTTTGTTTGTTTTGTTTAGTTTGCTTTAACCAGAGTACTGTTAGAGTACTTACGGTGTATGGGGAATTAAACCTGGGACTCCAGAGCCCCAGGCATGAGTGTCTGTTTGCATAACTATTGTGCTATTCCCTTTTTCCTCCTTTCTTCCTTCCATTATTCCTTTATCTTTCTTTTTTTATTCTTTTTTTTGGTGAAGTTTTTCTTTAATTTTTAAAAAAATTATCTTTATTTATTTACTGGATAGAGACAGTCAGAAATCAAGAGGGAAGGGGGGATAGAGAGGAAGAGAGCCAGAGAGGCACCTGCAGCACTGCTTCACCACTCATGAAGCTTTCCCCCTGCAGGTGGGGACCGGGGACTCAAATCTGGGTCCTTGTGCATTGTAACATGTGTGCTCAACCAGGTACGCTACTACCTGACCCCCTCTTTCTTTCTCTTCCTTTTTTTCTTTCCTTCATTTCTTTGTGTATGTATGTGAAAGTGAGAGAGACTGAAACACCACTTCATCATGGATGATGATCCATTTTTGTTTTGTATTGCATGTTATATGAGGCCAGGGAGCAAACCCAGGGCCTCGTGCATGTAAAGCATGCATTTTACCACGGAACA
Organism: Erinaceus europaeus; assembly: GCF_950295315.1. Classification (NCBI taxonomy): domain Eukaryota; kingdom Metazoa; phylum Chordata; class Mammalia; order Eulipotyphla; family Erinaceidae; genus Erinaceus; species Erinaceus europaeus. Next base: position 8,453 of record NW_026647198.1, read on the forward strand.
ACTTCCCTGGTTCAAGAAAGGTTTGTTTTTACCACTAGGGTGGGACTAGTGTTTACATGACTCCACCATCACTGATAGTCTGTTTTTATATAGAAGGTGAGAGACAGAGAGGAGAGGCACACAGGTGCCTCTGTGCACTGTGAAGCTCCTCCTGCTATAAGTGTAGACTGAAGGCTTGAACTCAGATGTGATAGCTTTACTGAATCAGTCACCACCTGGCTCTGAGAGAATATTTTTCCCCCCTCCCTGAGTCTCTGCTTGACTTGTTACTCAATGATAAATACTGTTTAATAAATTGTTTCCCCATTTCTCACTTTCTATTTGAGATGTTTCCATCCTGTAAATATTTATTGACTGCCTAGAATGTGTTAGACATTTTCCCCCTTGCCTTTGGGTTAATCCATGAGTTAAAAAAAAAAAAAAAAAGACAAAACTCCTGACCTAGTGAATCTTCCTTCCTAATGAAAATGTAAATTTATGTATTAAAATTCATATACCATGGGGACCCAGAGGTGGCTCATTGAGTTAAAGTACATATGTAATGATGCATTAGGACCTGTGTTCAAGCCCCTATTCTAACCTGCAGGACAGAAGCTTCTCTCTCTTACCTTCTGTCAAAAAAGAAAGAAAGAAAGAGAGGGAGGGTGAGAGAAAGATGGAAAGAGAAGTGGGGAAGGGGGAGTCACCAGAAGTGATGGGGTTGTGTAGGCACTGAGTCCCAATGAGAAGCCTAGTGGGAAAACAAATTCAGATGCCATTTTTTAGACTAACTTCCATAGACAGACCTGTCTCTTCAATGTTAGAACCCAGTTTTCAGTGTCAGAACTCTTTAGGGAGCCCTATTCTGTCATGGTCAGAGAGGAGGGAGTGCTTTGAGGGGTATCCCAATTTTCTTAGAAATGTTTTTCCTGGGGCCAGGCAGTGATGCAGGTAGTGTTAATAGTATAAGTCCAACATAGGTGATCTACTTATAAAAGAGAGCTCGAGATAAATCCCAAGGCTCATACTCTCTTTTGTATGACCCTCCCCCCTCCACCTCCTGCCATTATGAAGGCTGACCTCAGTGTGTCAGCCTGTTGGGAGAGTGGTGTGTGCTCAGCAGACAAAGTGCAGCTAGAAGCAGGAGAGCTTCCTGGGTCAGCAGGCAGGTGGTGGTGGGGGGTGCAGTTCATCTTCTATAGTTTCTTTTTTTTTTAAATTTTTTAAAAAAATATTTATTTTATTTTATTTATTCCCTTTTGTTGCCCTTGTTGTTTTATTGTTATAGTTATTATTGTTGTTGTCGTTGTTGGATAGGACAGAGAGAAATGGAGAGAGGGAGGGGAAGACAGAGAGGAGGAGAGAAAGATAGACACCTGCAGACCTGCTTCACCGCCTGTGAAGCGACTCCCCTGCAGGTGGGGAGCCGGGGTTCGAACCGGGATCCTTATGCTGGTCCTTGTGCTTTGCGCCACCTGCGCTTAGCCCGCTGCGCTACAGCCCAACTCCCTCTTCTATAGTTTCTAAGCGATTCAGAACAGAGCTCCTCATCTCATTCTGAACCACTGAAAACTTTTTCCTTCCTTCCTTCCTTTCTTCCTTTCTTTCTTTCTTTCTTTCTTTCTTTCTTTCTTTCTTTCTTTCTTTCTTTCTTTCATTCTGTCTTTCTTTCCTTCTTTCTTTCTGATATTTTATTTATTTATTCATGAAGAAGATAAGCAGAGAAAGAAAAGAACCAGACATCACTCTGGTGCACGTGCTGCATCACCTCCTGGACCACAACTACTGGAAATGTCTCACCTATACAAGTAACTTCTTCCCCTGGGTCTGACCATGCTTTGCTGTCTCGATCGAAAGTCACTGCTGTGCAGTGGGCCCACCAGCCTGCTGTTCCATCCCTGGAATAAGACTCCCGGCTCCCAGCACAGCTGGTGGCTAAGGACCCCTGCCCCCATATCCCCCTAGGGGTCTATTGCTAAGTGAAGTCAGAGGTTGTCTCCTCCAGGCCTCAGTTCAGAAGACCATTGTCCCCCATTGCTTTGTCAGGACTCAGTCCCCACCAAGCATCAGCTGAGTAACAGTGCCTTGGGCAGAGAGGTGAGCCAAGAAATTCTCCACCACAAAGGAGCAGGAGCCCAAACTGAATGAGAACATCTGTTTCCTATGTAGCCCCTGCAGAAAGCATAGCATTGTTTGCTTTCCCTTCAGTTCCAGCAACCCGGGAGGAAGAGGCCACCAGTGCCTAAGGGTAAAGCAGGTCTTCTCAGAAAGCAATAGTCTTTTCTGTATGTTGAGGTTCTACAGGATCATGAAATTGTCAGTATTTAAAGATCAGGCAGGGCTGGGGAGACAGCATAGTGGATATGAAAAAAAAAAAAAAAGAAAGGAAAGAAAGAAAAAAGAAAAAAGAAAAAAGAAAAAAAGAAACTTTCATATGTGAGGTTCCATTCCCAGCACTACCACCATAAGCCAGAGCTAAGCAGTGCTCTGAAAAAAAAAAAAATGCAACATGTGGGGGTTGGGCAGAAAGCACAGTGGTTATGCAAAGGACTTATGTGCCTGAGGATCTGAGGTCCCAGGTTCAGTCCCCAGCATCACCTTAAACCTGAGCCAAGCAGTGCTCTGGGGTTTCTTCCATTAAAATAAATAAATAAATAAATAAATAGGAAAAAAGAAGAAAAGATCACGTAGACAGACATCCTGCAGAGCCTGTGATCATGGTCTTCATGAGAAGCCAAAGGCTGTCCTCAGAAAAACCTTGGGGGATCTGGGAGGAGATTGACTGGCTCCCTAAGACAGAGTGCTGTTGACCCACTATGCTGGCAAACTTTCTGCAGCCAGAGACTCCACAGTCATGATGACCTTGGGTTACATGGGTCCTGGAATTTATGAGTCATGTGACTTTGGGCAAGTAATATGACTTCTTGGAATTTGCAGTGATCAAAGCTTCCTTTATGGGGATATTGTGGGGAGTTAATAGTCTAGCACTTCATGAAAGTTGAACAGTGCCTGGCATTGAGTAAATGCTTTTATTACTGCCATTCTTAGGTCCACATCTTCAGTTAATTTTTGTGAAACACATTCTGTTCAACACATTGGATTTTTTATTTTTTATTATAGAACATAGATATTTCTGTGATGTGGAATTATTCACAAATATTCTGTGATATTTAGAATATAATTATAACACACTGGATATTTTACAGTTTATAAAAGTGTGTATTTCAGGGCCAGGTGGTGGCATACCCAGTTAAGCACACATATTACCATGCACAAGGACCAGGGTTCAAGCCCCCACTCCCCACCTACAGAGGGGACACTTCACTAGTGGTGAAGCAGGTTGGCAGGTGTCTGTGTTTCTCTTTCCCTCTCTATCTTCCCTCCCCTTTTCATTTTTTCTCTGTCCTATCCAATAAAATAGAAAGAAAGGGCAGTGGGGGGTGGAGGTGGATGTGGGGGTGGGGGTGAGGATGGGTGGAAATGGCCACTGGAAGCAGTAGATTCATAGTGCCGGCACTAAATGAGCCCCAGCAATAAACCTGGTAGAAAAAAAATGTATTTTTGCCTTTGAAGAATTTATACCAGGGCCAGGTGGTGGCACACCTGGCTGAGTGCACATGCTAGAATGCTCAAGAACCCAGGTTCAAACCCCTTGTCCCCACCTGCAAGGGGAAAACTTTGCAAGTAGTGAAGCAGGGCTGCAGGTGTCTCTGTCTCTCCCTCTCTATCTCCCCCTTCCCTCTTGATTTCTGGCTGTCTCTAATAAATAAATAAAGACAATAAACAATTTTTAAAAAGGGATTTATACCCATGGAGATTTAGGTGATCTAACTTAGAAGATAATATTTACCAGTTTATAAAGAAGAGTGCCAAACTGGTGTGCATGAGGTCCAGAGTTCAATGCCTGGTGTCTCATATGTCAGAATGTGCTCAGAGTTTCTTTTGAGCTAGTGACTTCTAGTGAGCACCTGAAAATTAGAACTCTGAAATCAACAGCTCATTATAAAACTTTTTTTTGACCAAGCATTCTGTCAGTACTAGAAAGAGAAACGTGGGCAGATCTTTTGGTCTCTACCAGAATTGCTTCCATTGTGTGTGTGTGTGTGTGTGTGTGTGTGTGTGCAAGGTCAGATGGGACTCTGAGCATGTGGTAGGTTGGGGCCACTCCTCCAGAAGGCCTGCCCTTTGCAGAGGCTAAGCAGACAAGTGTTGGGGTTGTGATGATGTTCTCAGCCATTGATCCAGTGTTTTTGAAACACAGCCCCAGCTGCTGCCCATTTTGCAACTCTCTGCACTGAACCCTCATCAGATAGAATCAGGCTCTGAGGAAGTAGGCCTTTGTACTTTTCACCTACGACTGAGCCCCTGTGGATTTGGGGACTTCCTCTCATCCTGTAGTCAGCATGGTTGCCATTTTGACAGGAATACCCACTTCTAACTCATAGTACTTTAAAATCCCTTGGCCCCTGCAGACTGAATTCTTTCCCTTGCCTTACCCTATCTTTATGGCTTTGGGCTGGAACTGCAGTCCAAGTGTCACTGGGCTGAGGAGAGCTGAAAGGAGTTAGGGCACCACCTCTCCTGACCCCAAGAAGACCAGAACCATATCAGGTCCACAGGACCAGCCAAGCAGTTCTTTCTGATACTGCTCTTCACAGGAGATGGGTACAGACTCAGAGGAGAGGGTTTCAGGTTTTGTTTGGAAAAACCCAGATAGCTCAGCATCTGTCAGCATTTAATTTCCAAGGACAGTGTGGGACTAACAGGCCCAGTCTGCAATTCAGCAGCTTCTGAGCCTTTGCTGTAATAGGCAGGCTTACACTCCAGGTAAATAAACATTTCCATTTATCAAGCATTGCCAATAGCTTGCATTTTTTTCACCTGTGACTGCCCTCATCCCCGAACTCCCCCAAACACCATTATTCTAAACTAAAGGCAGTTTCCTTGGAGGAAGAAGGCCCAAACATGTGCCTGGCCCTCTACTGAAATGTCTGAGTTCACTGTGTTCTGTACATCTTGGGAACTGTGCCAGAATATCTGCAAAGTGGATTGTGCTGTTTATATACTTTAAATTGAGTCATTGGTTCACTTGGAATTTGCGAAAGTGCTACAGGAAACTGAAGAGATAAGCTACAAGGCAGGCAGACACGGATGCCTTGTCCTTTACTTCTCTACCTCTCAGCTCAGATGTGTCTTGCCTGGAGGTGGGAGCAGGCCAGCATGGGCTGCTGTGTGCTTTACCTCCCTCTGCCCAGTGGCCTAGAGTCTCCTCACCAGGACAGGGCCAGGGAGTGGGCACAGGAAAATGAATCTGTCCATCAAATCCAGGGTCTGTGTCTGCTTAGTGCTCATGTTCTCCCTGGTCTTGGGCTCAGCCACTTAGCTCTGGCATGTTCAGACTGGGTACACAGATGAACACCCTCCTTCAGATTGGGGTGCCAGTTGTTTTCCTTCCTTAACTGTACACTTTTCCCCACCTCTCATTCTATTCTTAATTCCTTTTTCCTTTGGAGAAGTGTGATTCCAATGCCCTCCCTGTTCCACCTCCTGCAGTGATGACTTCTTGTCTTTGCTTCCTGGCTCTGCTAACATGACCTTTGGAATTTCATGGCTCAGGGCCAGAAGCCATGCTCTTCCCAGCGGCTGTGCAAACACCATACTTCCGGGGCCAGTGCCCTTTGCCTCTTTAACCTTTTTGTCATCTGGCTACAAGTTCCAAAGTAGATTTTACTGCCCGTCAGATCAGCAGTGACAATGTCCCTTGGCAAAAAGGGAAGTCTTGGGGGCCAGGAAGTGGCACACCTAGTTGAACACATACACATTATCATATGCAGGTATCTGCGTTCAAGTCTCCACTCTCCACCTGCAAGGGAGGAAGCTTTATGAGCAGTGAAGCAATGAAAATGGCTCTCATTTTCCATTTCTATCTCCCATCCCCTCTCAATTCCTCTCTATTTAAAAAAGAAAAAAAGAGAAAAAAAGAAAAGAAAGGAAAAGAAAAGAAAAGAAAGATGGTTGTCAGGGAGCAGTATATTCCTGTGTAGGCACTGAACCCTAGCAATAACCCTGGTAGAGACAGAAAGAGAAAAAGGAAAAGGAGAGGAAGAAGGGGGGAAGGGGGAGGAGAAGGCAGTTGTAATGCAATCTCTTTGGGAGTTGCTAGAGTTTTAAAGGTTGGCACTTGGGAAAATTCCAAGATTAGTCACAATGTGGGGACCTGATATTGGCTCCTCTATATAGGCCAAACAACCCTTCAAGTCTTTCTTTCAATCTTAGCACAAAATATATGTTATTTGTTACACTTGAGAGAAAGAGAGAGAGGATTTCATGAGTCATATAGAAAGAAATAAACTAGAGCAATACTTTGATACATTTGACACCAAGGATTGAACCAGGAACCTCAGGTATGCAAGGTGAGTTATTTCCCTAGTTACTCCTTCAACATTTTACCTCAGCTTCTACTTGCATTTTATGTTGTAAATTAACTTAAAAAGGGGTTTTTATTGGGGGCTGCTGCGGCATGTGAAAGGATTCACAGCAGGGATCTGGGAACTGGTTTAAACAATACAAGTTTTATTAGGGTGAAACAGGTAAATGGCAAAATAAGCACTTATCATCAAGGGTTAAGAGTATGCTAGGTCCATAAATTCTGAGTATAGTTATCAAAAGTTCAGTCCCATAAGATAAATAATTATCAGCTCTGGTAAATGTTGCTCATGGCTGGAGAGGGGTCTAAAAGTTTACTGGCTAGCAGAGTCACATGTGTTCAGTTCCCAGAAGTAACCATGGCGGAACTTGGCGCCCCCCTGTTGAGATGCTTCTGCTCAGGAGAAGTAGCAGCAGCCAAAGAGAGAGAGAGTGACTTCCGGCTGGCTGTACTTTTTAGTCTATTCAGCCCACCCACAATGCTTTGTACACCAGCAGGGACTGGATCCACCCACAGTCCACCATGCACTGGATCCACCCACAGTCCATCATGTGCCTGTGTAGATCACTGCATACTCTGTCGCCAAGGCTGACATCAGCACTGTGACGGAACTTCCATCCGTGGTCACCAGTATACTGCATCACCAAAACTTTATGCATTGTGTGGGCCTCCTGGACTTTGCTTTAGCTGTTATCTCTGTCTGGATCATTTTCTCTCACCCTGTTTTTTATTTCAGCACAACACAGTTCCTACCCATAATCTAAGTGTTGATGCTCACTCCAAAAAGCTTCCCTTAGTCCTTCTCCCTCTGACTCCATGACCCCTCAGTTTCTATACACCCATTCTACGGTGTTGACATCTAGCTATACTGAGGCAGTGATATATATATCACAGATCATATAATTGCCTATTTAAAGGATGCAAGTCAAAAGCTTTTAGCATAGCCTGAGCTGTGCAGCCCTCCCCACAATCAATTCTAGAATATTTTCATCACACCCACCCTCAACCCTGAGTAACCACCCATCCATTTTCTGTTTCTGTGAATTTACTTACTCTAGGCATTTCATAAAAATGGATTATACTATTCAGTCTTTTGTGACTGACTTCTTTCACTTTCAGGCCTGGGGAGACTGCCTAATGGTTATGCAAAATATTCTATTGCCTGAGGCACTTAGGTCCAAAGTTCAATCTCCAGCACCACCATAAGCCAGAATTGAATAGGGCTATAGTTGTTTCTTTCTCCCTCTCCCTCTTCCTCTCTCTCCTAAATTAAAATAAGATGTTTTTAAAAACAGTATTTTAGGGCTAATGAAATAACTCACCTGAGAGAGTGTCTGCTTGGTTGTGTGCACAACCCAGGTTTGAACATAGCCCCTATTACTCTGGGAGAAACTCTTTCTCTCTTCCCCTTTGTCTTTTTTTTTTTTTTCTTTTCTATCTTACCTTCTCTCTCTCTTTTTTTCTTTCTTCTTTCTGATTTTATAGCTTTATTAACACAAATATGGAGGAGAGAGAGAAACAGAGAGAGAACCAGAGTGACACTTTTGGCACATAGGATGCTGAGAGTTGAACTAAGGTCCTCATGTTCCCCAATAGAGCACAATACTTACTGTACAACCTCCCAGGCCCTTCCTGTCTTTCTGTCTGAAAAAGTTGACTTGGAAGGCCAAAACATCATGTGACAGCATAGAGAATAGTTTTCAAGCTTCACCTATGAATATATGCATGTATCAGTAGTCTGTCATTCAAGAGGCACATTTTATAAAACATCTTAATATTTGTGAAATACTTGCATTTTCAAGCTAGTGTTACCAGTTAATTAGTTAAACATTTGTGTACCTATTCTGTAGCTGACAGGTCCTTTGTTCTATGAGTGTTAAAAAGATTATCTTTGTGATCCGGGAGGTGGCACAGTGGGTAAGGCACTAGACTCTCAAGCATGAGGTCCTGAGTTCAATCCCGGGCAGCACATGTACCAGAGTGATGGCTGGTTCTTTCTCTCCTCCTATCTTTCTCATGAATAAATAAATTATTTAAAAAAAAAAAGATTATCTTGGCCACTTGGAAGCTGGTACAATAGGTAAAGCGCTAGACTTTCAAGTGTGAGGTCCTGAGTTTGATCCACAACATCATATGTGCCAAAGTGATTTACTGGTTCTCTCTCTCTCTCTTCCTCCTCATCTTCTTCCTCATAAATAAATCATTTAAGACAATATATATATATATTTTTTTCCTCCAGGGTTATTGCTGGGCCCAGTGCCTGCACCATGAATCCACCGCTCCTGGAGGCCATTTTCCCCCCTTTTGTTGCCCTTGTTGTTGTAGCCTCGTTGTGGTTATTATTATTACCATTGTTGATGTTGTTCGTTGTTGGATAGGACAGAGAGAAATGGAGAGAGATGGGGAAGACAGAAAGGGGGAGAGAAAGATAGACACCTGCAGACCTGCTTCACCGCCTGTGAAGCGACTCCCCTGCATGTGGGGACCGGGATCCTTACACCGGTCCTTGCGCTCTGTGCCACGTGAGCCTAACCCACTGCACCACCGCCCGACCCCCTAAGACAATATTTTTAAAATATCTTCATGATACACCCTTTCCTAAGGAACTCTTTTTTGGGAAAGATAATTATAGCAATGGCTGTATAGGGAGAATGGGTGAATGAGGTCAACAATTGCTCTGGGAGAAGTTATTTAAAGAAGAGCCTCTGTATTTAACACTAGGCCATGACTAACAAGTTTTACCACCTGGTAGTTCCAGGTTCTGCACTTCTCTGTCAACTTGGTCATAATGTTGAACCTTCCACATCTCTATTTCTTTATTTGAAAATAAGAGCAAAGTGTGTAACTCTTGCAGTTGTTACGAGAATAAAATAAGACAATGATTATAAAGTGCCTTAAAAAAAATGAAAGAAAAAGTATCTCACATATTAAGTGCTCAAATAAATATTTATTATTTTACTTCTTAATTTTAAATTATTAAATTTTGGGGGGGTTTAGACAGTCCTCCCCCACCACTTAATTATATGCGTCAGAACCGGAAATACTAAATAACTGACTGGCTGGAGGAGGTGGGCTTCCCGGAGGGGAGATGTTAGAGGGCTGGGAGATGTTTGGGCAGTTGAAAATGTTTTAACAAGTTAGATGAGCACTTTAGGGCTTCACCTCTCTGAGAGACTTTTGTTCAGATAAAAGTGAAACAGAAGAGGAAGGACACTGCACTCCAAAGCTTCCTCCAGTGAGGTGGGAGCTGGGCTAGAACCTGGATTACACACGGGCACAACAGGTGCATTATCCAGCTATTTTGTCAGTACTTTCATATGTATAATTGCAAAGTATGTACTCTATTTGCATAGCTCTTAGGAGGAAAATTTCTGCCAGTCTGGATCATAAGTCAGTTTCTGGAAGTTGACAAACAACGCTTTAGTTAATACCGCACTGACCAGAGCACAGAAAGACTTGGCAACACCAGGCTCCAAAGGAGGCTGGGAAATGTATTCTTCATTCTAGGTGATCACTTGCCCAGATAAATACCACAGCACAGCTACCAAGAAGGAAGCGAAGTTGGGTAAGTGGTAGCAACTGGCTGCTCTACCATAGAAATGTGTTAATAAGGAGTCTGGAGGTAGCACAGCGGGTTAAGCGCAGATGGCGCAAAGCGCAAGGACTCACATAAGCATCCGGGTTTGAGCCTCCGGCTACCCACCTGCAGGGGCGTCGCTTCACAAGCGGTGAAGCAGGTCTGCAGGCGTCTTATCTTTCTCTCCTCCTCTCTGTCTTCCCCTCCTCTCTGTACTGTCTAACAACGACGACATCAATAACAACAATAATAGCTATAACAACAATAAAATCAACAAGGGCAACAAAAGGGAAAATAAATAAATAAATAATTTTTAAAAAGTGTGTTTCCAGTACCTGCCCCTGTTAGGGTAGGTATGGATGGGTGGGGGGTGGTTGCCAATGACCCCCCAAAAAAACTCTGTTGGGCAATAGGCCCTTTAAAGCACTGTCCTTGGAGTTAGCAGCTAATCTTCCTGCCATAAGAATGGTTCACAAGGGGCAAGGAAGATAGCATAATGGTTATGTAAAAGGACTCTTATCCTGAGGCTCCAAGTACTCAAGTTCAATTCTCCACACACCACTAGATGCCAGAACTGAGCTGTGCTCTGGTAAAAAAAAAAAAAAAAATCTTCACAAGTAGAACTGAAGATGTTTCTTTCTCTCTTCTTCTCTATCTCTGCTTTCTCTCTCAATTCATCAGTCTGTTTCTAATAAGCATTAAAAATATATAAAATTCCCTTTCCCCAACCCAGTAGACTGTGTGAATCAGCACTTTGCTGAGATGTTCCTAACTTAACTCATACTCAATTTTTATCCCATACTGACTTTACTAATCCTAGACTTCACTGAGTGCAAACTCAGCGCCAGGCACTATTTTATGTGTTGTGGTATGGTGTGTGTGTGTGTGTGTGTGTGTGTGTGTGTGAATTCCTTTAAATCTTACAACAACTATATGAGCCAATCACTACTATTCCATTTTATAGAGAAAGGTTAAACAATGTACCAGAGGACTCCAGTCTAGGAAGTAGCAGAGCTGGGTTATGGATCCCCTTAGTCTAGCTCTAGTACCTATGAGCTGAACCATGAGGGATGAAGTCTCTCTCTGGAGGTGCCCACTTGTTTTCAAATTTGCAGGAGATCTTCAAAGCTTTATCAGTTCAACCAGGATATGAGCCTTTTGAAGGCCTCAGAGTCCCTCCTACCCTTGCCAGCCTTCATCTTAACTTTGTTTCTCACAAAATCCATTTAACAAATGTTTGTCTACTTGGATACAATCTTTGTCTACTTGGAGCTCATAGTCTTGGTGGGAAGATAAGTTAAAAAACAATTCTACTAGTAGCTCAGTGATGTACTTCTGTGTATGTATACTCCAAAGAATAGAGAGCAAAATTCAGGCAGATTTTATACACTGGTTTTCATATCAGCATTGTTCACAATGGCCAAAAAGTCAAAATAGCCCAAGTGATGGATACATGGATAAACAAAATGTGTTATGTACATACAATGGGATATAGTTTAGTTCTAAAAAGGAAGGAAAGTCTGGCATGCGTTTTAATATGAATGAAAACACTCTTTTAAGTGAAATAAGAAAGATATAGGTTTGGCTTTATTTCATTATATGAGGTACCAAGAGTGGTCAAATAGATACAGGGAGCAAAAGGGTTGTTTAGAGCTGGGGGAGGGAGGAGGAGAGTGCATTGTTTGATAGAGTTTCAGTTTGGGAAGGTGAAACAGTGGCAAGCATCTCTGGAAACCAGAGATGTGCAGAAATACTCAAGTTTAAAAATTCATATTGGGGAAGCACTGCTATAGATGTCTCTTTCCCTCCCTCTCTATCTCCACTCCTCCTCTCAATTTCCCTCTGTCTAATCAAATAAATAAACAAGTAAATAATAAAAAATGAGGGAAAATTGCCTTCCAAAGAAAACATACAATCAGAAGTGCAATTTATATAATCTTGCATTCTCCCTGTGTAAGTCTGATTTTTAAAAAATATTTACTTCATTTGTTTATTATTGAATGAGAAAGAGAGAGACCTAGAGCATCATGGCACCTGCCATGCTGGGGATGGAACTCAGGATCTCATACCTGTGATTCCAATGCTGTCCCTCATTATTTTACTACCTCTTAGGCCTCACTTCCATCTGTAAAATGGGGTTCAATGTATGTACTCATCTTCTGTACTGGCCATACTTGCAAAGATCATGTAGGACAAGAGTTACCATTTAGAAAACACTAGAATTGGGTCTGGGGAGACAGCACAATGCCTGAGTCTTGGAGATCCTAGGTTCAATTCCCAGCACCACCATCAGTGACAGCTGAGCAGTGCTCTGGTCTCTGTATTTCTGTGTATCTTTTTCATTTAAAAAGAAAAACAAATAAAATATATTTAAATGTAAATAAGAAAACATTAGAATAGGTAATAATTACATTAAGCTTCTTATTTGGGGGCTGGAGAGCTAGTTTACCAGATAGAGCACATACACTGCCACAGATGTGATCCAGCACCACAAAGGAGTGCTCTGGCTCTGATGGAGGCTCTGGTGCTGTAATGTCTCTCCCTCTGGCTGTGGTTCTCTGTATCAGAATAAAAAAGTCAGGGAGTGCTGAAAAGGCTCATGCATAAGGTTTCTTTCTAAATGAATGAGTCTCATTTGCTTCTCAGTCTTGAAAGCAGGTAGGAAGGCTGCCAAGGTAGCTCATCTGTGAAGGTACCTGCTTTGCTAAAGACATGGCCCAGGTTAAAGCCTGGTTCCCACCACACTAGGGGAAGCTTTGGTGTTGTGTTGTATTTCTCTCTGTTAATGTCTCTCTCTGTTTGAAGGAAAAAAAAAAAAAGCACCCACTGCACTTCAGACTGTATCCAGAGACGTCAGGCGTGGAATATCAACCTTTCAGCTTCATTATTTGGGTGAGAATTTTCCTTTTATAGGATTCTCTAATTCCATTCCAGGTGGTTCACTTCCTAAGAAAGTCCCAAAACCTAGATATAGAACAGGTCTTGTGAGATAGAGCATATGTTCACATGTATCCATAAATTAGGGCAAAATATATACCTGAAAGCAAAAGTACACAATAGTCTTCAGTGAGTCAGTATGAAGTTTATAATGAAATAGTGTCTGCTTAGACTTAGATACCCTCCTCATCTATTTCCTATTACACTTCCCTCACTCACTCCAAAGCTAACCTTATCAAAGCAAGGACTGCAAAAGCTGAATAAGGGCAAGAGACTGGCATATTTTAATGATGACTCTTTAGTCACTATCAGGCCACCCCATCAGCTAGGGCCCTAGTCGGGGAGTCCTGAGATTCCTAAATAGACATGATGGGCCTAGACCTTGAATAAACCCCTCTCTCTATTGTTACCAGTCATCTCTATCAGGACAACAAAATAGACCCCTTAGTGGGCTCCCCCGTAGGAACTTGCCCTCAACTTGGATCAACAACAGTAGAGAATGTTCTATCTTCTGAAGGGAGGCTGGACAACATACTCTTTGCTACACCTGAGGAAGATGGGGCAGCTTGGAATGTTCCTACTCATGACCACAAAATGTGAGCTCAGATCTACAGGGATGCAGAAGTCACATAGGCTCCTAAGCTGAATATGGACCCCAGATCAGATCAAATTGATGGGGTTTACAGTCAACAATATTTATACTCCTTTCCCATATTTGGGAGCTACTCTCTTCCCTGATCCAGCTTTCTGGTCCTTTTTCCAGCCATGACATCATCTCCCCAGACTATAACTTGGATCCACTGGCATATCAGATTTCAGGCTCAGGGTAAAACAAACAAACAAACAAACAAAAAACTAGTATAGTCATGGGCCCTTTGGAATATAACTAAAATATGTCTACTAGCTAGCTACAAAATGGAGAGCCCCCAGGTCTTCATCTGAACTATTCCAGCCTTTAGGTTTATGATTAGTCAACAACTTGTTTGGCTTTGCATGTTAACTCTCTTTTCAGTCACCAGGTTCCAGATGCTAGCATGATGCCAACCAGACTTTCTTGGACAGACAACCCCACCAATGCGTCCTGGAGCTTTGATTCCCCAGAGCCCCGCCCCACTAGGGAAAAAGAGAGGCAGGCTGGGAGTATGAATCGACCTGTCAATGCCCATGTTCAGCAGGGAAGTAATTACAGAAGCCAGACCTTCCACCTTCTGCACCCTACAATGACCTTGGGTCTATATTCCCAGAGGGATAAAGAATAGGAAAGCTATCAGGGGAGGGAATGGTATACAGAGTTCTGGTGGTAGGGACTGTGTGGAGTTGTACCTCTTTTATCCTATGATTCCTTTTTATAAATAACATGATGACATACAGGCTGAATCCTTAAGCATGAGATTGAAGAGTTGTGCAGGCTATGTGTCAAACAAAAGGGAAGAAGACAGAGCAGGTGGGAGACTTTTGGGAAGAATGAGTGAAGTGTATTATGAGGCAGGAAAGAGGGAGAGGGAGAGGGAGAGGGAGAGGGAGAGGGAGAGGGAGAGGGAGAGGAGTAAGTAAAAAATTTTAAAAAGGCATCTCCAACCTGACTTCCCTGGACAGATGAGCTCACCAATTTGCTCTGGAGCCCTGCATCCCCAGAGTCCTGCCCCATGAGGGAAAGACAGAGACAGGCTGGGATTATAGATAGATCTGCCAATGCCCATGTTCAGTGGAGAAGCAATTACAGAAGCCCAACCTTCCACTTTCTGTACTCCATAATGATCCTGGGTCCATACTCCCAGAAGGATAAAGAATAGGAAAGCTTTCAGGGGAGGGGACAGGATATGGAATTCAGAAGGTAGGAGTTTTGTGGAATTTTTTCCCTCATCCTTGGTCTCATCAATATTTCCATTTTATATATCTAAAAAAAGCATCCATTGGAGCTTGAACAAATCATATCAAGTGAGATCAGCTAGAAAGAGAAGGAAGATAATTGGATGATCTCACTCATAAACAGAAGTTGAAAATAAGAACAAAGGGGAAAACACAAAGCAGAACTTAGACTGCAGTTGGTGTATTGCACCAAAGTAAAGGAGTCGGGTGAGAAGGGGGGGGGGGTTTAGTTCCTGGAACATGATGGCAGAGGAGAACCTAATGGGAGTTGTTGATTTGTTATATGGAAAATTGAGAAATATTACACATGTACTAACTATTGTATTTTACTGTTGACTGTAAACCATTAATCCTTCAATAAAGAAATGAAGAAAAAAAAAAGGCATCCATGAGTGGGTCTTGGAGATGACAAAAAAAAAAAGGAAGAAAGAAAGAAAGAAAAGAAAAAGAGAGAGAGAGAGAGAGAGAGAGAGAGAGCAAGCAGATGTAAACATGCCCATTTACTAAAAGGAAGCAATATTCACTCAATAAGTTGCAGAGAGAATTGTGAGCCAGGGCTGCCGTGCATCTCGAGCTCAGGCACTAATGCATCCCGAAGCAACCTACTTCTTCCTTCTTTTTTCTCTGTTGCTTTCCTAAATGTCTTTTCTTTTTCCCCAGCCCTGAAAAATGTGTGTTTTGGAAACCACAAGTAGCATGCTTAAAAATTCCCCTTCTAGGAGGAGCACTAAGAGGAGTTTGGGGATCTAAATCGCCGTCATCGCTTTCCCTCCCCAGGCATGAGGCATGAGGCATGAGGCAGTTCACAGGTGTGGGATGGGGACACGGGAGGCAGAGGGAGCTGAGAGGATCATGGGACTGAGGAAACATATCTGACTGTGTTTGCTGCCACTCTGCCATCTCTCCTCAGACAAGAGTTAGCAAGTTTAGGCAAGTTTTCCAGAGGAGGGATTCTTCCTCTCTTCTCTCTTTCCCACTCCCTGGACTCTTTTCTTTTCTTTTCTTTTCTTTTCTTTTCTTTTCTTTTCTTTTCTTTTCTTTTCTTTTCTTTTCTTTTCTTTTCTTTTCTTCTTAACACCAGAGCACTACTCAGCTCTGGCTTATGGTAGTGTGTGGGACTGAACCTGTGACTT
Source organism: Erinaceus europaeus (assembly GCF_950295315.1). Lineage (NCBI taxonomy): Eukaryota > Metazoa > Chordata > Mammalia > Eulipotyphla > Erinaceidae > Erinaceus > Erinaceus europaeus. The sequence goes on from NW_026647198.1 coordinate 24,375, forward strand.
CGGAAGCCTCAGGCATGAGAGTCTCTTTGCATAACCATTATGCTGTCTACCCCCCCCCGCCCCCCCCCCCCCCCCCCCGGACTCTTTTTCATACAGTACTGTTTTCCTGAAAACCCTGTATGGCTTGGGGGTTGGTTGGCCTGAGGAGGGAGAGGAGCCCCAACCAAAAAACGGGGTGGGGAGAGGAAGAACATTAAGGAGGGAAAAGCAGCTGGAACTCATCTGCTGGGGCCTGGCCAAGGATGCAGTCTGTCTCAGCTGTGAGCCCCCTCCACTGCTCCTTTTCTATGTGTGTTATGTTAATCAAAGACTCACACTGCTTGTGGTGGCTCCTAACTGCAGGCGCTTCTGTCCCAGCAGGTAAGAGATGCTTCCCAGATGCCACCAGCCATATGCCCACAGTTAGAGATATCTTTGCAAGTGATGATGGTACAAATCAGAAGAAAAAAAGATCCAACAAACAAAATCCTTCTGGCTATCACTGACTCCACCCAGCTACTAGTATGGCCAGTAATGATGTGGATACTTAGTGACAGAGGGACAATAAAGGTACCCAACTTAATAGAGGGGAAATTTTTACTACTTATTTATTCAACTTCAGCATCACTTTATTGAGGAAATGTTGATTGACAGGACTGCTGTTGTCACAAGGGTACATTTCCACATTTTCCCTGATAGATGTGTCCCTACCTCTCACCCTCCACCAAACCACCATCATTTTCCACCACAGGGACTTAGATCTCCACCGTCCCCTTAGTGCTCCTCCTAGAAGAGGGATTTTTAAACTTGAGTATTTCTGCACGTCTCTGGTCTCCAGAGATGCTCAGCTGAGAAAGGAACCAGGAAATAGGTGTGTGTGTGTGTGTGTGTGTGTGTGTGTGTGTGTGTAGAGAGAGAGAGAGAGAGAGAGAGAGAGAGAGAGATTGATTCTCTATAGAGGGTCTTAAAGTCATTCCAGGCTAGTTTTAAATTTAGAGATAGATCATTCTGGAATCATCCTGGGACTGTGCATGAGGTCAGGAGAAACTATTTTAGAAATGGATTAGATCACTCCACTCCCCTGCTTGAGACAAGGGAGAACCTCCATCAGAATAAAAATAAATGCCTCACTTCCTGCTGGATTAGCCTGCAGACCTCCACACAGGCCCCTGTTTGCATTTCCCACCTCCTGGCTTCCTGCCCCATGGACGCCAGACATGTCTGTCTTCTCTGGGTTCTGAGCTTTTCAAACACAGGACTTTGCTTCTGCTGTTCCCTTTGTCTAGAAAAACATTGGTCCTGACTGCAGCTCATAAACAGTGGCCCTTGACGGTCCCTTCTCAGTCCCCAGGGAGGGTTATCCACCATCTCTGGCTACAGCCTCACAGTAAGAGGAATTCAGGTTTTCCTATTAGCCTTGTGCTTCTTCTGCCAATGGGAGCAGCCCCTCCACAACATAAGGAATAAGAATGCTGACTTGAATGTGTAAAGCATATAACTCACAACCGTAAGGCCCCAAGTTCTGTATTGTATTGGTGGTGTTGACTGCAGGGATTGAATGTGGGACTTTGGAGCCTGTGGCGTGCAAGTCTTCTGCATAACCATTATGTTATCTCCTCCCACCCTCTGTCTCTGTCATTTCTTTCTCTTAAAAAAAAAAAAGGGGAGTCGGGCGGTCGCGGAGCGGGTTAAGCCCAGGTGGCTCCAAACGCAAGGACCGGTGAAAGGATCCCGGTTTGAGCCCCCGGCTCCCCACCTGTAGGGGAGTCACTTCACAGGCGGTGAAGCAGGTCTGCAGGTGTCTGTCTTTCTCTCCCCCTCTCTGTCTTCTCCTCTCTCCATTTCTCTCTGTCCTATCCAACCACAATGACATCGATAATAACTACAACAATAAAACAACAAGGGCAACAAAAGGGAATAAATAAATAAATATAAAAAAATATTTTTAAAAAACTGGTTTATTTTTTGGGGGGGAGATAGCATACTTTTTATGCAAACAGACTCAGATGTCTGATGCTTTGAGTTACTAGGTTCAAACCACCGCCACCCCCTCCCCCCCCCCACCACTTTAAGACAGAGCTGAGCAGTTCCCGGATAGAAAAAAAAAAGAATATCTCCCAATTCTGTCGTCATGGTCAATATGTTGGAAGCTATGATGGTGTGGTTGTTCTTTTTTGTTGTTTTGTTGGCCTAGGGCTTCACTACTCTAGGAGGCTTTTTCAGATCGAGTGAGTCAGGCAGAGAGTTTCCTCTGGGAAGTGGGAGCTGAGTTCAGACCTAGGTTTCTTTTGAGATGCATTATTAAATTTTCACCCATTAAAATTGTTTTACACACAGAAATACACATATATAGCATTTATGTATTCTATGTGTGATTTGTGTACGTTTATGTGTGCATATGTATTTATAGTAAAGTATCATGCCTGACATTGTATTAATAGTTTACAACTGATTGTTTTCCCTTAGCCAGATGCTGTGGGCCTCCATTGTCAGGATGCATCCATCCATTCTACCTGTTTTAGTGACTACCTCTTAATCCATTATATGCCAACATATGCTTAAACATTCTCCTTTTAATGTACACTTTGGTTGTTTCTGATTGTTTTCTATTATAAACAGTGTTGCACTAAACTTTCTATCTCTCTCTGCCCCTTCTGACCCCCAGTTTGCTGACATGGGCAACTAGTAAGGTAGCTCAGCTGGTAGGATTCAGGGCTTGCATGTCTGAGGCTCCTGGTTTGATTCTCA
>NW_026647199.1:0-79491 GCF_950295315.1 Erinaceus europaeus
TCTTTAGTGTTTTCCCTTCTGATTTTATTTTTCAACTTCTGTCTATGAGTGAGATCATCCCATATTCATCCTTTTGTTCCTGACTTATCTCACTTAACATGATATCTTCAAGCTTTTCTTCTTCTTTTTCTTCTTCTTCTTCTTCTTCTTCTTCTTCTTCTTCTTCTTCTTCTTCTTCTTCTTCTTCTTCTCCTCCTCCTCCTCCTCCTCCTCCTCCTCCTCCTCCTCCTCCTCCTTCTTTCTCACTAGGGTTATTGCCTGGCTCAGTGCCTGCACAACAAATTCAAAGCTCCTGGTGGACTTTTTTTTTTCCTTTGTTTAATAGGACAGAGAGTATTTGAGAGGGATGTGGGAATTAGAGAGAGACAGACACCTGCAGACTTGCTTCAACACTTGTGAAGCTTCTCTCCTGCAGGTGGGGATCAGGGATTGAGCCTGGGCCCTTGAGCTTGGTAACATGTGCACTTAAGTAGGTGTGCCACTGCCTAGCCCCCTATTTATTCCTTTTTTATGACTGAATAATAGCACTCTACTGTGTGAGTATATCAAGTTGTATTCACTCATTCATTCACAGCTGATCAATATTTGAGTTGCTTACATTTCTGTAGTTATTGTGAATAGCACTGCTGTGAACATTTGTGTTCAAGTTTCTTTTCTGTGTGGCCATCCATTTCCATTTCTTTTGAATATACACATATGACTTGAATTGCTGCCTTATATACTTACTTTATGTTTAACTTTTTAAGGACTTGCTAGACTGATTTCCATAGCAACTGCATCATTTTATATCCTCACAAGCAAAGTAGGAGGGTTTCAGCTTCCCCATATGCTTGCCAACACTTTTCATGATCTCTTTTTGTTCTAGTTGTCCCAGTGGCTATGAAAGGATATCTCTTTGTGGTTTTGATTTGCATTTTCCTAATGCACACCTGGGATTTGGTCTCAAGTCCAACTGTCCCATTTTAAATTCCTTGAGTCTACTCTACTTGGTGTAGGCCTAGGATATTTGGGCTGGCTTCAAGCTAGGCCATCAAAGCAAAGGCAAGGAAGCTTCCAGGACTTGTTATTTGTCTCAGTTTATATGACTCACAAACTCTTGTCCTTGAATATGACCTTCCCATAATGAATAGACTTCTTCTAACCTTCTTGCCCGCCATTTCCTTGATGACTTTTTGGGGTGCTGCATCCATTCCTGGTGGTCACTGAGTGTCAGTAACCTAACTTAAAATTTTTTTAAATTAACTATTTATTTACTGACTAGAGACAGTCAGAAATCAAGAGGGAAGGGGGAGATAAAGAGAGAGAGACAGAGTGACACCTGCAGCTCTGCTTCTCCATTCACAAACGTTTCCCCCGTAGGTGGGGACTGGGGACTTGAACCTGGGTCCTTGAGCATCATAGCATAAGCACCCAACCAGGTGTGCCCCCACCCAGGCCCATAACCTAACTTTTTGTGCCAGCTCAATCAGCTGCATTATGGGGAGGGAGGGGAGAAACTGTAGGACAGAGGACAGGGAGCAGTGTACTCACTGGGGTTTGGCCACATTTAGACACAGGTGAGCTATGAATGTCTTCACAAATTCTTCTTATAGAGGGTGTGGTCTGATCAAAGACAGCATTCAGCAACCTTGGTTTTGTGATTTAAAAACAGAAGTTTCAGGGTCAGATGGTGTGCACCTGGTAGAATGCATGTATTACCATGCATGAGGACCTGGGTTCAAGTCGCCATCCCCACTTGAAGGGCTGGGGAAGTTTCATGAGTGTCAGAGCACTGCTGTATTTTTCCTTTTCTCTCTTCCTTCTCTCCCTCTGACTCTAAACCTCTAAACAAGCAAACAAAAACAAATAGCAACAGCCCCCCCCCCCCAATAATCACAGAGAAAGATTAAGTCACGTTGTACAGGAAATGAGCCCCAGCAATAACCCTGGTGGGGGAAAAAAAACCAGATGGACAAAAACTAAACAAAAAACAAACAAAAACCCTGAAACTGTACCAGATTGTCATGCCTGAGGCATTAGAGTCACAAATTCAATTCCCAGCACCACCATAATATAAGTGCTAGAGCTGAGCAATGATCTGGTCTTTCCCTTGCTTATGAAAAAATAGATAAATTAAAAATCCTTGGGCCAGCCTAGGTAGCTCACTTGGGTAGGTATCTGTTCTGTCATGCATATAACCCAGGTTTGGAACCAACCCCCACCACATTGGGGAAAGCTCCAGCGCTGTGGCCTCTCCCCCCAACCCCCCTCTGTCTTTCTCTTTCTATTTGAAAAAGTTGGCCTAGAGTGGTAAAGCCTTGATGATGACAAAAAATACAAAATATATAAAATAAAAATGAAAAATAAGAATGTGCAAAGGACCTTTCCTCTGGCTTCTACCTCCCCCACCTCTCTCCTTCTCTGTCTCCCCTTCCTCTCTCTGTTTTTCTCTGTCTCTATGCAATAAATAAATAAACTATTTTTTAAAAGAGCCTCCAAACAAGAGTCAGGGAGAGGGAGAAACACACCAAGGACCCCTCCCCTAGAAGCAGCCGTCTGGTGGGGTGTTGTCCATGACCACTCCACTGCACAGTTAGCACTCAGGAAGTAGCTGTGGAAGCAAAGCGCCAGAAAGGAAAGCAAACACTATCCTGTTCAGTCCTCTCTTTCACAAAGGGGAAAGTGGCTCAGTTCAGCCTGTGTTTATAGCCAACAAACGGGAGCATCCGAGAGCTAGGCTGGGCCTCTGGCAATGTGCTTTGAAGGAGATATGAAGGAGGTATTCTTTCTGTGGTACTGGGTAGCCCAGGTCTGCAGGGTGTCTCTCCTAGAGGGAGCTCTTGCTCTAAGAGTTGCTCTCTGGTTCCCCTCCCCCCTCAGACCTCCAGGAACATCTGCTCATTAGCAACCTAAATTGGATGGCCAGGAGGCAGGGAGGAGCCAGTTAACCTTTGCAGTTAGAAATGCTTTCTTGGGAGAAGGGGGAGGAAGAGGAGTAGAAACTAGTTAACAGTGATAATATTAGTGATTGCTACGATTTATTAAAGGCCCACGATGGACATGGCACTGTGAATAGGCCTCTTTAAATATTTTAATTCTTTTAAAAATATTTTATTTATTTTAATGAGAGGAAGAGAGAGAGAGAGAGAGACTGGGGAGAGGCCTACCAGAGCACTGATCAGCTTTGGCTTATGGTGGTGCTGGGGAGTGAACTTGAGACCTTAGAGCCTCAGGGTGGAAGTCTTTTTGCATAACCATCAAGCAGTCTCCCAAGCACCACATATTTTTAATACTTAACCAAAATAATCACCCAGGTTCAGGTTACTGTTTACAACAACAAAAAGGGTCTGGAGTGGAGGAAGAGGATTGCTAAAAAGAATGGGAAAAACATAGGGTAGAAGGCTGGGTAGCCCAGGCAAGGAAGTAAGCAGGCATCTTTTTATCTGTCCTGCAGGGAAGTGAGCAAAACTCCTTGGCCTGAATGTAGGCAGCCAGTGAGTGGTTCTGATCATGGTTTGTAGCTCACATGCATCTATAAAGTCAAGAGTTCCAATCCCAGTCCAGCACTTGCATGAGAGAAGTTCCCTTTCACACTCCAGTAAGAGTACCTACCTTCCTTGTAGAAAGGATAGTGTGTGTGTGTGTGTGTGTGTGTGTGTGTGTGTGTGTGTGTGTGTGTGTGTATCTCCTGTCTATAGCCTGGCACATAGAAGATTGGCAATTGTTTTTCTCCTTCCTTGAAGCCAATGTCTATTTCTAAGAAAGATGATGAGATTTTATCCTTTTCCTTCTAAAAAGAATCAATATTTTCATTGATTACTTAAAAAAAAAATAGGCTTGAAGAAATTGGGGATATGGTAAGAAAAAAAAAACACTTTCCTTGTACACTTTAAGAAAAATCACAATGTCCTGACATTTCTTAGCTTATCTAAGAAAGAAACTTGATAGGAGTTTTTTTTTTTTTTTTTCCACTTTTGGCAATAGAACTGAAGATTTGACATTACCAGTGACATTACTAATAATAACTTGTGAAGTTGAGAAGAACTTTTCTAAACTATCAGTGATAAATACATAAATATAACCAAAGTCGGTGAAATAATTAGCTTGGATAGTGAGCTACTTTGGGATGTGCAAGATCCAGGCTGGGGCCCAACCCCCACCACATTGAGGTCAGTGCTGTGAGGTCTGTGCTGTGACCTCTCTGTCTCAGAAACAAACAAACATGACATTTGATCATCCTTGCAGGATATGGACTCAGAACAGGTTTATTTGGGTTCAGAAAAATTCTAAGATGCTTTTGGACCTTACTGCTGGAATAAGATGAAATATACCGTAGATGCATAGTGCCAGTATATTTAAGCAGAATCTAACACTAGATCTAAACCCTTTTTGTTTTTCCTTTAATAATATGATTGAGGCCTGCTTATCTGATGGTATGACCTTGTTGTCATTGTTGGTTAATTTTAAAGGTCAAATTATGAGAATAATATAAAAATGATATATATAGTCTAGACATTGATTTAAATTTATAATATATAAGAATATATTGTTAATCTGGACTTTTAAAACTTTTTATTATGGAAAATTTTAAACATTTACAAAAATAGACAGGAGAGTATAATGAATTTGTGTGCTCCTAATTCAGAGTCAACAATTACCAAGAAAACTTATTTATGTTCCCCATATTTTGATACAAAGTAATTTTACGTTATCCTTAAATTTCAGACAGTCTCTCCAAAATTCATAAGGCAAAGCCCTAGCCCTCAGTTTGATAATACTTAGAGATGGGGGCTCTGGAAGGTAATTAGGTTTAGATGAGGTTGTGAAGGTGGGGATTTCACGATGAGATCAGTGTTCTTATAAAAGACAGTGCTGCTCTGCTTTCCACCCAAGGCTCTCTTGACCTCAGCTCAGTGGAAAAGCAGCTGTCAGCAACCCAAGGAGAAAGTGCTCTAGGTACTTACTGTGCTGGCTCCTTGGCCTTGGACTTTTAGTCTCCAGAACTGAAAAATCTCGGTCATTAAATCTACCCAGCCAGTGGTATTTTGCTAGGACTGCTCATGCTGAGTGATTCAACATCTTTAAAAGGCAAGGACTCCTTAAAATGCACCAGCATAACAATAATAGCACAACCACATACACAAAATGTATCACTAAATCTTCATTTCTTCAGATCTCAGCAGGTGAACTTCTGATGTGGGGCTAAGGATCTTTTCTCACATGTGCATAAGGTCCTGGGAATCCTGTTCTGCCCATCAGCAAAAGCCGCATTTTAGTGCCTGGTCTACAGTTTTCAAATTTGGTCTCTTCAATGTGGTTTGAGACTTAAAAGATATTTTGGAAGATATGAAAACAGCACTCTGCCAGGTTATTATTACTTTCCTGAGCCATCTTTACAGTTATCTGAACATCTGTTTCAACAAAATTTTGTTTGTTAACTCAATTCTACTGAACATTTCCAAAGCATTCAACTTAGTTTTCATAGAAATGACTAATTTCTTTTGTACTGACACTTAATGACGAGTTTCTTTATATTTTTCAAATAGTTTGTTTATTCATTTATTTACCAGTACAGTTACAGGTCTCTAACCTTACCTCCTGATTTCTCCCCCCCCCCCCGACTTTAACTAAACTTTGTAATTCTTCTAGCGTTTGCCCTTCTTCCATAGCCAGTCAACAGCATCAGGTTGAGCCTGATGTAAAGTTTCGAGACCTCCTTTGAATCTGGAGAGGTGGCAGTCATTGACTATGTGGGTCATAGTCTGTCTGGAGCCGCAGAGGCAGTTTGGGTCGTCTCTGGCTCACCAGCGATGGAACATAGCGGTGCACCGGCCATGGCCTGTTCGATAGCGATTGAGGAGGGCCCAATCATAACGTGCTAGGGCAAAGCCGGGTTGACGCTTGCTGGGGTCTGTGATGAGGTATTTGTTCTTTACCTCAGCTGACTGCCAGCTCTGTTTCCAAGAGACTGGAACAGAGAAGTTCAGTGTAGGCGTAGGGGACCAGATTGGGTGACGAGACGTCAAGCATTGGACAGGGTGGGCGAAGATATCCGCGTATATTGGCAGGTCCGGTCGAGTGTAGACATGGGAAATGAACTTAGATGATGCCGCATTTGTCCTTTGTAATGAGCAAGTGCAACCAGAGCACTGCTCCACCTTTATGATGTTTTCTCTGTTTTTGTTATTACTGTCAGGGATTGAACCCAGGGTCTCACATTTGAGACAAGTCATGCCTCCAGCTTCTGACCAGGTCTATTGGCTAGTTTCAGGTCATGAATTAACAATTACAAACGACGGTGTAAGTAAGTTTGGAAGCCAGTGCGACATTGTTTCTAGGTAACCTGCTTGATCTGTGGCAGAAAAGCATTGCGAAGCTGGAAGGGCCTTGGCTACTGGAGGGTGTTTGCTATTTCCCTTTATTGGGACTTGAATTACAGTACAGTTGTTGACACTTGGGTATGTCTTCTCACCTCCCAGTGAAATGTTCACAAAACACTCTAACCCTCAACTAAGTGCATAGTGTTAAACAATATCAAATAATTTGCTAATTATTCTGTTAGGTGGAGACTATTTGAGTTTCATCTGGGCATTTTGAATTTTTTTTTGTAATGTTTTAGCCAAATGGCTCCACATCATTCTTTCTTTTATAGTACACAGTATCCATGGTATAAGTGTGCCTAATGTTACATGATCCATTTGTTTTTATTGAAAGACATGGAAATTCTTTTTTTTTTCTGCTTATACATGAATGTTAACAGATTAATATGCATCTTTAAATGCTTCAATGTAGTTTAACGAATATATCCATTGGGTACACTTCTTAGTATGGATTTGTGTGTCAGATAAGATATACGTGTTTGATTTTTTTTTAACTGTAGGACTTATTTTACTTTTAAATTTTTATTCTTATGAGAGTATTAATGGTTTATACTAAGTACAGTTGTTGGTACATGTGTACAATTTCTCAGTTTTCTGAAAAACACTCTCACCCCCAGACTAGATCCTCTTCACCATTGTGTAGGGACTTGGAAGCCCTCCCTCCACCCAGAGTCTTTTACTTTGGCGTAATATATCAAACCCAGTCCAAATTCTTTGTGTTTTTCCTTCTGTTCTTTTTTTATCAACTTCTGTCTATGAGTGAGATCATCCCATATTCATTCTTCTCTTTCTGGCTTATTTCACTTAATAGTATTCCTTCAAGTTTCATCCAAGATGAGGTGAAGAAGGTAAATTCATCATTTTTAGTAGCTGAGTAGTATTCCATTGTACTCATCTGTTTCTGGACACCTAGGCTGCTTCCAAGTTTTGCTATTAGAAATGGTACTGCTACAAACATAGGTAGAAACAGATCTTTTTGGATGGATGTATGTATCCCAAGGAGAGGCATTGCAGGGTCCATTTCTACTCTTTTTAGAGTTTGTTAGACTGTTCTTCACTGGGGTTGGACCAACTTATATTTCCACCAGCAGTGCAGGAGGGTTAATTTGCCCCACAATCTCTTCAACATATGTTGTTTCAATCCTTTTTGATGTGTGGCATTTTCACAAGGGTGAAGCGGTATCTCATTGTTGTCTTTATTTGCATTTCTCTGACAACCAATGATTTGAAGCATTTTATTTTATTTTTATTTATAAAAAGGAAACATTGACTAAACTATAGGTTAAGAGGGATACAACTCCACACAATATCCACCAGCAGCTCTCTATATCCCATCCCCTCCCCTGATAGCTTTCCTATTCTTTATCCCTCTGGGAGTATGGACCCAAGTTCATTGTGGGATGCAGAAGGTGGAAGGTCTGGCTTCTTTAACTGCTTCCCCACTGAACATGGGCGTTGACTGGTGGATCCATACTCTCAGCCTGCCTCTCTCTTCCCTAGTAGGGTGGGGCTCTGGGGAAGCTCCAGGACACATTGGTAGGGTTGTCTTTCCAGGGAAGTCTGGTTGGCATCCTACTAGAAAAACCAAAAAAATTGAAACCAAAAACCAAAACCAAAAAAATTGACAAAACCATAGGATAAGAGGGGTACAGCTTCACACAATTCCCACCACCAGACCTCCGTATAACAACCCCTCCACTGATAGCTTTCCTATTCTTTATACCTCTGGAAGTATGGACCCAAGATCATTGTGGGATGCAGAAGATTGAAGGTCTGGCTTCTGTAATTGCCTCCCCACTGAACATGGGCATTGACAGGTTGATCCATACTCCCAACCTGTTTCTCTCTTTCCCTAGTGGGGAAGGGCTCTGGGGAAACGGAGCTCCAGGGCACTTTGGTGGGGTTGTCTGTCCAGGGTAGTTTGGTCGGCATCATGTTAACATCTGGAACCTGATGGCTGAAAAGAGAGTTAACATACAAATCCAAACAAATTGTTGAGCAATCATGGACCTAAAGGCTAGAATAGTGCAGATGAAGAGTTGGGGGGGTCCTCCATTTTGTAGATAGCTAGTAGGTATATTTTAGTTATATTTCAAAGGGCCTGTGGCTGTACTAGTTTTTTGTTTTTTCCCTGAGCCTAAAACCTGATATGCAAGTGGATCCAAGTTATTGTCTGGGGAGATGATGTCATGGCTGGAAAAGGAACAGAAAGCTAGATCGGGGAAGAGAGTAGCTCCCTAACATGGGAAAGGGATATAAATATTGTTGACTGTAAACCCCATCGATTTGATTTGGTCTGGGGCCCATATTCAGCTTAGGAGCCTATGTGACCTCTGCATCCTTGAAGATCTGAGCTCACATACTGTGGTCATGAGTAGGAACATTCCAAGATGCCCCACTATTGACCCATCTTCCTCAGGTATAGCATAGAGTATGTTGTCCATCCTCCCTTCGGATCCAAGTTGAGGGCAAGGTCCTATGGGGAGCATTTTTTCATCTGTTTGCTTTTTGGTTCTCTTCTTAGTGAATATTCTGTTCATATCCTCTCCCCATTTTTGGATAGGGTCATTTTGTTTGTTTTGTTGTCAGGTTTGGTGATCTCCTTATGTGTTTAGACTATTAGCCTTTTGTCTGATGTATGACATGCAAAGATCTTCTCACAATCTCTAAGGAGTCTCTTTGTTTGGGTGGTGGTTTATTTTGCTGTGCAGAAGCTTTTCAACTTGATGTAGTCCCACTGGTTTATTTTTATTTTTGTCTTTTTTTTTGCAAAGCATGTGCTCTACCATTGAGCTACATCCCTTGTCTTCTTTGCAATGGGATGTGAGTCATTGAAAATGCCTATAAAACTTAGATCAAAAACAGTTCTGCCGCCAATATTTTCCTGTATTGGATAATTTCTGGTCTAACATCCAAGTCCTTGATCCATTTGGAGTTTATTTTTATGTGTGGTGAAATGTAGTGGTTCTGTTTCATTCTTCTGCATGTTTCGACTCAAATTTCCCAACACCATTTGTTGAGAGAGACTTTCCTTTCTCCATAATAGTTTGGGCTCCCTTGTCAAAAATTGGATGTCTGTTGGTGTGATGTATTTAAGTTTTTTACTGATATTGCCCAATTATTCTCTAAAAATATTTAATCTATACTCCCACAAGTACTACTTGAAAGTATGGGTTATACACTGACACACTATCACCAAACTTTCTGATCTATACCAGTCTGATAAATAAAATCTGGTATTTTACTGTTGTTTTATTGTGTGTGTCTCTCTCTCTCTTTCTTTTTTCTCTTTCTTTTTTACCAGAGCATTCATTGCTCAGGTCTGGCTTATGATGGTGCAGAAGATTGAACCTGGGACTTTGGAGCTTCAGGCATGAGTCTCTCTGCATAACCATTATGCTATCTACCCCTGCCCATTTTATTGTTTCTTAATTTTAACATTTTTATGTGTCTGATGTGTATATGCACTCACTTTTCTATTAACTGTGGAGTTCATACCCTTTTCTCTACCTGTCCTTTTCAATTTATTTGTGAGCCCCTATTAAGCATCATCACCTCAGTTTCACCCATTTTGTTCCAGGGGATACACTATCATCTACTTCAATTGCAGCATAGTGACCCATTGAATATACATCCCTTAACTTTTTTATTCAGTCACCTGTCAACAGACATTAAAATTATTATCTATCCTGAGGCTGTTGTAAATAATGCAGCTGTGAACATAGTAGAACATATGTCTCTTTGAATTAGTGCTTTCATGTCCTCTGGCTATATGTCTAGGAGTGATATTTCTGGATCATAACATAGTTCCATTTTCATTTATGTATGGACTACCTATTTTGTTTTTCATAGGAGTTGTACCAGCTTGCATTCCTAACAACAGTGTGCCAGAGTTTATAATAGTTGTTAATTGCCTTTCTATTTATTTACTTATTTATTTATTCATTTTATAGACATGAGTCCCTCTTTGACATTAAGCTGTTAATGAATATTTAATAATAAAACAAACTGAAATTTCACAAATCTGGCAATAGGGTACCAGATCTGGAGTTTATACAAGTTGGTTGCAATCAACGATTCCATCTCAAAAGACCTATGTTGAAAATAGTAAATCTATTTAATTTATTTTTTATTGCCACTAGGGTTATCATTGGGGTTCTGTGCCTACACTATGAATCCACTGCTCTTGGTGTCCATTTTTCCTTTATTTTTATTTCTTTTATTTGATAGGACAGAAAGAAATTAAGAGAGGAGGAAGAGATAAACAGAGAGACACTTGTAGTACTTGCTTTGTGAGAAAAATGAGACACTGGCATTGGCAGGTTCATCCATACTCCCATCCTGTTTCTATCTTTCCCTAGTAGGCAGGGTTCTGCAGAGGTAGGGTTCCAGGGTACATTGGTGAGGTCCAGCAGAGAAGCAATTACAGAAGCCAAACTTTCCACTTTCTGCACCACATAATGATCCTGGGTCTGTGCTCCCAGAGAGACACAGAATAGGAAAGCTTCCAATAGAGAGGACGGAATATGTAACTCTGGTGGTGGGAATTGTGTGGAATTGTACCCCTCTTATCCTATGATCTTGTCAATTATTATTAGGTCAATAAAAAATAAAAAAAAAAAGAAGAAATATGAGACACACACACAATAAAGAAGTATGAGTCACAAATGTGACAAGTAAAATCAGGTGTGGAGACAAAAGAAAGTTTTACTGTAGTAGAGGTGGGGGGAGGGGCTTGAGAGGCCCTGCCCTGAAAGCTTAAGAATCCCATTTATAGTAGGGAGGGGGAGGGGGACCTTTAGAAGCTCAGGCCTGGGAAGCATGAGTGCCCAGCCTGGGGAAGTGAGAGAGCCCAGTCAGGGGGAGCTTAGGAGCCCACCATGGGACAGGCTGGTGGGTCTTATATAGAGTGTTGGTTCAGGGCTATTTTCAGTGGCATGGGAAAGCCTTGTGGTCTTAGATTTATTGATGTATTCAGAGATATTTTCTGGTTGCTCTCAGGTGTGTGGCATGCAAGCTGGAACAGGATAAGTTTTTTCCTGTGTAGGTAAGGGGGTCTGTTCCCAGGACATCCTCTTCAGTCCGTTTTAGTGACATAAGTTCTTTCCATATCATAGTTCCTTCATGCTTCACCATTCATGAAGCTTCCCCCCTCAGGTAGGGAACAGGGCTCGAACTTTGGTCCCTGGAATGGTAACTTAACCAAGTGTGCCACTGCCTGGCTCCTGCTTGTTGCTCTTCTGTGTGAGATAAGAATTCACAACGAAGGCTAAAAAATCTGATTACTCATGAAAAATGTGTGACCTCTTTTCCATTGTGTGGAGCTGTCTCTGGGAAGAGCCCACTAGTAGCTCCATTTCCCAGTACTTTTTAGGGTAGTGGGGTCTTGTGACTGTGGGCTTCAAACATGGTGCCCTCTAAGGCCAAGTTTTGTGCATTAGAACTTATATGAACTGTTTCCATGACGCCAAAGGTGAAAGCTGGCAAAGGCTCTATGAGCCTGTTATTTGATTGCTTTAGAGAAGAGGGGTTGCCCTGTTCTGTATCATTAGCTGAACCACTAAACCTGAAACATTGTGTATTTTTATTCATTTAAAAAAAAAAAATATTTAAATTGAGTGATCTGCGAGGCAGCGCAATGGATAAAGCATCGGACTTTCAAGCATGAGGTCCTGAGTTCAATCCCCAGAAGCACATGCACCGGGGTGATGCCTGGTTCTTTCTCTCTCCTCCTATGTTTCTCATTAATAAATAAATAAAATCTTAAAAAACATATATTGAGAGAGAGACAGAGAGATAGATAGATAGATAGATAGATAGATAGATAGATAGAGCGAGCATATCTGAGAAACTGTAGAACACCCTCCAGGTCTTGGGAACTAACCTGGAGCCTTACGCATTGCAAGTCCTATGTTCTACCACTGAGCTAACTGCCCTGCCAGAGGTTGCGTTAAAAAAATATTAAATAGTAGTAAGCCTCCCTTAATCACTACACACATTGCTAGCCATTAGCTTTACTTACATAATGAGTATGGGTAGCCTTTGATTCTTTACCCTTTCTGTGCTATCTTAATTTTTAGTCATACAGGTTTATACTTTCTTTTTTACATGGCCATTTTTTGAAAATTACCTTCTAAGTGTGCTATATTTAGAATCCACCTAGTCTAAGGGTATTTTAAACTAATTTTTGTATATTTCTGAACTTTCACCCTCTATCTGGACACTAAATAGTACATTTTTATTAAGATTGTTGCTCCATTTGTAATTTATTTTATAGTTTATTTTAATTTAAGAGTTTCATTTCATCCCCTTCTGAATATTAGGCAATTGTTTTCATGCCACTTTTGAATGCTATGCTTTTAATCATTGATTTGAATTGTACTTTGATAATATACCAAACTCCAGTATGCACTTGGTTTTATATATGCACTCTTTCCAATTTAGTTTGTCTATTAATGTATTGTGTTAGAGTGTTATAATTATTATAAATTTATAAATAAATTGTGAGGAAATCCTCACAATTTAAATTTCACCCATTGTTTTCTTGGCTAGTCTCACATTTTTTCTTTCCTAAATAAATTTTGAAAAGAGATAAAATTTAAATACATTTTAGAATAACATAAAGAAATTATGTTGATATTTTAGGATTGCTTTGAATGAGAAAACCTGAAACTTTATAACACTAAAACTGCATATTCAAGAATATATGTATTTTAAATGTATTCAAATATATATTTATTTTATTAGAGATTTAATAATGATTAACAAGATTATGGGATAAGAGGGGTACAATTCCATTGAACTCCCACTACCAGAGTTCCATATCCCCTCCACTCCATTGGAAGCTTCCCTAGTCTTTATCCTCCTGGGAGTATGAGCCAAAGATTTTTATGGGGTGCAGAAGGCAGGACATCTGGCTTCTGTAATTGCTTCTGTGCTGGACATGGGCACTGGCAGGTCGATCCATACCCCAGTCCTGTTTCTGTCTATCTGTAGTGGGGTAGGGCTCTGAGGAGGTGGGGTTCCAGGACTCACTGGTGAGATTATCTGCCTAGGGAAGTCAAGTTGGCATCATATTAGCTTCTGCAACTTGGTAGCTCAAAAGATATAAAGCAGAACAAGTTATTTAATAATCATGAACCCAAAGGTAAGCATATAGCAGATGAGATTTGGGATCTTCATGTTGGAAGAAGCTAGGAAGTCTATTTTAGGTTTATTCCAAGGGATCCATGACTTTACTATTTTTTTATATTTATTTATTTTTCCCTTTTGTTGCCCTTGTTGTTTTTCACTGTTGTTGTAGTTATTATTGTTGTTGTTATTGATGTCATCGTTGTTAGATAGGACAGAGAGAAATGGAGAGAGGAGGGGAAGACAGAGAGGGGGAGAGAAAGATAGACACCTGCAGACCTGCTTCACCGCCTGTGAAGTGACTTCCCTGCAGGTGGGGAACGGAGCTGGAACTGGCATCCTTACTCTGGTCCTTGCTGCTTTGCACCACATGTGCTTAACTTGCTGCTCTACCACCCAACTCCTGACTTTACTAGTTTTTTTCTGAGCTTAACAGCTAACATGCAGGTGAGCTAGAAGTATTGTCTAGAGAGATGGTGTCAGAGTTGGGAATAGGACTAGAAAGCTGGATCAGGGCAGAGAGTAGTTTCCAAATATGGGAAAAATATATAAATACCATTAACTGTAAACCCATCGATCTTACCTGGGGCTCATTTCTATTCATATTCAGCAGAGGAGCCTGTGTAACCTCCTCATCCCTGTAGGTCTGCACTTGCAGTCCATGGTCATAGCTAAGAACATTCTAGGCTTCACTCATTTCAGGACCTGTCTTCCTCGAGTGGCAGAGTAAGTTGACTCAGCCTCCCTTCAGAGAGTGGGGCAGTCCCTACTGTTGTTGTTCCACATTGAGGGCAAAGTCCTTTAGAATGGATCCATGATCAAATGGATCCATGATGCTGTTCCTGGTAAAGATGACCAGAGATGGTAGAGAAAGGGATCTGTTAGAGGTCTAGGCCCATCATATCTATGTGGGAATCCCAGGATTCCCTGATTAGGGCCCCAGATGCATAGGGTGGCCTGGTAGTGATCAAAGGGGCCATCATTAAAGTGTGCCGTTCTCTTGTCCTTATCCAGCTTTTGTAGCCCTTACTTTATCTCACAAGGTTAGACTTAGAAGTAGGTGAGGAGGACATTTAGGTCTAAGTAGAAACTATTTGATTAAATACTTTATGGTGCCTTTTCCAGGTCTTTCTTCTTGCTTGCTGCACTTACTGAGTCACTGTAGACTATTGCACAATTTATTTTAAGGTATATATTTCCCCCCTAACTTATGGATACAGGTGCACATGTGCCTTTTCTCATGGGCCCTGGTCTATATCTAGGTTCTTTCTTTTTTCTTTTCTTTTTAAATTTATTTTCCCTTTTGTTGCCCTTGTTTTATTGTTGTTGTAGTTATTGTTGTTGTTATTGATGTTGTCATTGTTAGATAGGACAGAGATAAAAGGAGAGAGGAGGGGAAGACAGAGAGGGGGAGAGAAAGACAGACACCTGCAGACCTGCTTTGCCGCTTGTCAAGAGACTCCCCTGCAGGTGGGGACCCGGGGGCTTAACCCACTGCGCTACCACCCGACTCCCTCATCTAGGTGCTGTAGCTTTGTTAGGAAGTATGCCACCCAAAATTTAATTAGGGAGTCCTATGTGCTGGGAAAAGCCTCATCAGAGTATTGGAGCTGAAGGGTTGACATCCCACGTCTGGTGTCTCTGGGCACAGTCCAAAGTGAAACATGTCAAGGTGTTGGTATGCTTTTAAATTCTGCTTCTAAGACCCCTTCTGTTACATTGCTTGAGGCTGTGGTCTATTTACATAATCACTGTTTTACCTGGGTCCCGCCCTGCCTGCAGGGTATTGGTTTAATCCCCACTGGTTAGATGGAAGCTTTCTATGTTCTGTTTGAGCTCTTTTTTTTTGCTCCGCCCCCTCTCCTAGTCATTTCCTTTCCCTTGTCACTTCCGGTGAAGAGATGCATAAAAGGTGATGTATCTGATTAATAAACGAGATACTGCTTCCCAGCTTAGCCATGAGTCCCTGGTCGTCTGTCTCCGGCCCGCGAAGCTAGCCCGGCATCAAGGTGGCACTGGTTGCACTGATTTAGCTAAGATCAAGCAGATGCAGTCTCAAATGGTATGGCTCAAGAGACGCATGAAAGAGAATGAGCCAAGCCTCAGCGGTTCCAGAACTGAGAGAAATACAGGTTTTATAGAGAATGAAGAAGGTTCCTTGCTATCTTAAGAGTTTAAGAAGACAATAGGTAGTTATTATTTTAACCAAGTTATTTGGAAACTTGGTTTACTTTGAAAATCCCAAGGTTAAGATTTACTCTACCATGATTTATGTAATTTAATGCTATTTACAAATAACTATATCTGATATACTGACAAAACCAGTTGTTTCTGGTCTCCCTGGTCTAAGGTTATAGGTGATTTAATATTTCAAAAAAAAGGTTGATATTAGAAACGCATTAACAATTTAAACCCAGTGTTAAAATTCATTTTATTAATTTGAAACCTTGAGTGGTTAGATTGAAGGGATATATACACAGAACTGAAGTCTGTGCATTAAAAAGCTCAAGAGATTCAATCTATTTTCCCCTCTCATATTGATTAAATAGCGATTTATAAGACTATAAGTTAATAGGAATATGTATTAACATCATTCCCACCACCAAAGGTCTGTGTCCCTACTCCCACCCCCCTACACTAGAGCTGAGAATCTAACACCCTCCTCAGAATTTTTTACTTCGTTGCAACACTCCATATTCAAATATTATTAAAAGTTCTCAGTGGAGTGTTAACTCTTCCTTATTATAGATTCTACACATTTTGTATGAAGTTTTTATTCTTGGACATTTTATTTTCTCATCTTATAAATGGAGAATTTTTGTCCCTGCCTATTCTCTTTCTTTATATTTTTATTTGTTAATTGGACATAGTCAGAAATTGAGAGGGAAGGGTGTTATAGAGAGGAAGATAGACAGAGACACCTGCAGCACTATCACTCACTGCAGCTCACCACTCACTATCCCCCTGCAGGTGGGAACTGGGGGCTTGAACCAGGGACCTTGCACATTGTAATGTGTGTATTCAACCAGGCACGCCACCACTCTACCCTTCTCTGTATATTCTCTAATTGACTCTGTTTGTATCTGAAGAGACCACCCTAGGGATGGTGAGGTGTATTGGGGTGTACAGGCCAAGTGTATGCCTTACCATGACTCAAATCCTTGGTTTACTCCCTAACACCACATGGGACCATCAAGATCAGAAACAGAAATATTTCAGGATGGTGAGGCAGTACTTTGGCCTCTCTCTCTCTCTCTCTCTTACATACACACACACACACACACACACACACACACACACACACACCCCTCTTTCAAAGAAGAAGGAGGAGGAGAAGTAGTAGTAGAAGGAGGAGGAGGAGGAGGAAGAGGATAAAGAGAAGAAGAAACCAAGCAACTAATTTCTCAAAATTAATTTAGATTCCTAGTTTTATTAACATTCATAAGCCAATTAATGTAATACACCACATCAATAAGATAAAAATCACATGGTCATATCAATTGATGCAGAAAAAGCATTTGACAAGGGCCAATACCTATTTCTGATAAAGACCCTCAAGAATTGGGAATGGAAAGAAAATTCCTCAATATATTAAAGGCTATGTATGACAAACGTTATACTCAACAGGAAAAAACTGAAAACTTTCCTACTAAAATCAGGAACTAGGCAAGGATGTCCATTCTCATCAGTCCTATTCAATATACAAGTCCTCACCATCACAACCAGGCAAAATAAATGATATCAAAGGAATCCATATTGGGAAGGAAGAAGTTAAATTATCATTATTTGCAAATGATATGCTGTTATACCTAGAGGACCTCAAAAACTCTGCTAAGATAAACCTATTGGAAATAATCAATAAATTCAGTAAAGTTTCAGGAGGCAAAATCAATTCTCATAAATCTGTGAATTTCCCTGTTTAATTTTTTACTAGTGATTTAATAATGATTAGCAAGGTTGTAAGATAACAGGGTTACAATTCTATACAGTTCCCACCACCAGAGTTCTGTGTCCCAGCCTCTCCATTAGAAGCTTCCTTTTGGGCATTACGCCAGCTCCCCCCTGCTCCATGCTGCATTGCTTGATGCTGTGGTCTATTTACATAATCATTGTTTTGCCTGAGACCCGCCCTGCCTACAGGGCATTGGTTTAATTCCCACTGGTTAGATGGAAGCTTGCTATCTTTGGGCTCTTTTTTTCTCTCTCCACCCCCTCTCCTAGCCATTTCCTTTTCTGACCTGCCACTTCCGTTTCAGAAGATATAAAAGCAGTTTTTTTTCTGATCAATAAAGGCATTATTGCATTGTGTTCCCACTAAGCCATGAGTTCCTGGTTCCTCTCCTGCCTCACTGAGTAAGCAGCAGCCCAGGTTGGCTCCAGTCGAATTCTGTCCCCTGAGATGCAACTCGACAGCTTCTCTGTTCTTTATCCCTGTATGGGGTGCAAAAGATGGGAAGTCTGGCTTCTGTAATTGCTTCTCTGCTGGACATGGACACTGGCAGGTTAATCCATGCCCCCAGCCTGTTTCTATCTTTTCCTAGTGGGGTAGGGCTCTGGTGAGGTGAAACTTCTGGGACACAGTGATGAGGTCGTCTGATGTGGCATTTATATACACAAATTGTTCCTTCTTCTCAATTGACAGATATGGACAGATATCCTGAGGCCTCGCCTTGCCAGTGGCAGAGCTGGAATGCCAACCTCAGTTTTTTCCTTTGCAACACTCCCACATGAAGTTCTCCAGAGGTGAATCTGGGAGACTGCCTGGAGAGGGTGTAGAGGAGGTTTGTGAATAGCTCTGGTGGTGGCAGACTCCGAGAGGGTTGAGTAAACAGTTGGATCTGGCTGTAAGAAGAGATGAGAAGAATTAAATCCGGGCTCTAAGTGAAAGGGTAATTTCTGAGTCAGCAAGGAAGGCCACATTGCCCTGAAAGGCTGACCTTGAGGATGATGATAAACTTGAGCTATGTTTTCACCCCCTCCTTGGACTGGCTTCAAAACAAGGACTGGAGTCTAACCCCAGAAAGTCTCTCAATCAGCTGTATGTCAGTTCTCTACCTCTACTGCCACCTTGCCTCTAGACCTGGTCCAGCTCCTCTCCTGTGCTTCTGTTGGATATATTGTCATTTAGGTTGTTCTTGGTAATCTGGAAACCTTCTGGGCTCTCTGTGGGGAAAAAATTACTACTGTGGGCATTTGGGTGGTGTAGAGACTGGCAGGAGGGTCTCCAGGCACCCCATACTACCGGAGGGGCTGGGGGTGGGAGTGGGGGGGAGAGGGGATGATTGTGTGTTGCCAAACCCATACAGTAGACCACACAGATCCAGGAAGTTGAGGACCCCCAAGGACAGCTACCTTTCCAGCCTTGTGGTGGCTTTTCCCTTCTCTGGCCCTGGCACTATGCCTTGCAGTGTCATTGAACCACACCTCCCCCCACCCCACCTGCCTCAAGCAAAATGGAGCAGCAATCCCCAGTGACATCCAGCTGTTGGGTGTACTTCTTCTTCTAGCGTTTGTACTGAGTTTCACAATCACAGTGGAAAATCTTCAGGGGTTATTATTTTCCCGAGGGCTGTCCACCTCCCGCCGCCATCTCTGTTAGTCGGTCGGTCCTTATAACAAAATTTAATATCCTGGTGACTATCGCTTTGAAACCAAATCTGGTGTCCCCGCTGTCTTGCCTTAATCCTGTAAACCTCCTGTTTAAGTTCGGAGCTGACCCAGCACTGGCCCCCTGTGGCTAGATCCTAAACAGACTTGGCTTGTGAGGTGGGGTGGCAGAAGAGCAGAGGCTTGCACTTTGGGGATGGGCTAAGAGGAGCCATGGCTGCAACCATGGGCCTGAGGAATTTGGACTGTCTTAAATTGTAAGTAGATGTAAGTCATTACAGATACCTATGCCCTTACCAAAGCATAGAAAACACTCAGGACTGGAGTTGGTATATTCCACCAAAGTAAAAGACTCTGGGGTGGTAGGGTGGTGGGGTGGTGGGGTCCTGGGGGTGGGGGGAGGGTTCAAGTCTTGAAACATGATGGCAGAGGAGGACCTAATGGGGGTTGTATTGTTATGTGGAAATGTTATGCAGGTACAGACTATTATATTTTTACTGTCAACTATTAACCATTAATCCCCTAATAAATAATTTTTTAAAAAAGCTAACCAAACAAAAAAATAATAAAAGCACTTGGCCAGGGACAGTATTGGCATGTGAAGGCCCTGATGAATTAGAAGATGGAATTGCAAATTGTAAAACTCCCCCAAGATTGTGGGAGCCAGTTTCCTTTGAACTTTTCCTGAGGCCAAGGACACTTGAGCTTACTAACCCCTGTCTGTTTTACCTCTAACTCTTGACTCCAAAGAACAAATCATCAGACTAGCACTATGAAGACCTATCACATTTCTCATCCAGATTCACACACATGGACATTTTCACCTCTCAGTCCCCCCAGATAGCTAGCTGCTTTTTACTTCTGGAACACATTCAGACCTTATGAGGCTAAACTTCCTCAGTGAAGTTTCTGCAAAAGAGCAGAACTCCAAGGACTCTGGATACAACCCCTTGGACTGATCTTCAAAAATATTTAAGCTGGGGCTGAGTAGTAGGGTGCTGGCTAGAGCACACAAGTAGTTATCATGTTTGAAGACCTGGCTAGGTTCAGCCCATACCCCTCACTGCAGTGGGGAAAATTATCATGAGCAGTGAGGGTAGGAATCTCTCTTTCTGCCTGTCTTCTCTCTCCCTCTCCCTCTCCCTCTCCCTCTCCCTCTCCCTCTCCCTCTCCCTCTCCCTCTCCCTCTCCCTCTCCCTCTCCCTCTGTTTTACCTTCCATTAAGAATAGAGAAGAAAGGGAGGTCCAGGAGGTGGCACAGTAGATAAAGCTTTGGACTATTAAACCTGAGGTCCTGAGTTCAATCTTAGACAGCACATATACCAGAGTAATGTCTGGTTCTTTCTTTCTCTGTCTCATCAATCAATAAATAAGATATTAAAATAAAAGAAAAAATGGCTGCCAGGAACTGGAGTTGTTGTATACCATGAACCCCAACCCTGGTGGCATTCATTAATTAAAGTTAAACTAATTCTCACTATCACCTTATACTCTTTGCTTAACAGGACAAAACAGGGAGGTAGTTCAGTGAGTAGAGCCCTAGCATGTGGCTAGGGATTGAACCCTAGCCCACATGCTAGGGTTCAATCCCTAGCAGAGACAAGTGGGACTAATGTCTCTCCTTCTCTTTCTCTCTCATTCTGTCAATCTCTTTCTCCTTCCAGAAAATATTTGTTAAAACAGTGCCCCCTTCTACCACTTGATATCTCATCTAATATAAAATAATCTGATCCACTCCTCTGTGCTAAGCTGATTTCTACTCTTGTCAGAGGTCTTTGATACCCAGTCACTCCTCAGAATTTTGGGAACATTTAGAATGGAGTAGAATCAAGTCTATGTTTCCTCACTGCAATCACATTTTAGTTCCTTATTTTGTGGGTACTGAGCCTTTATTTCTAACTTTTATTATTTATTCATTTTTATTATTATCTTTACTTGATAGAGACAGTCAGTAATTGAGAGGAAGGGGGATATAGAGAGGGAGAGAGACAGAGAGACACCTGCAGCCCTGCTTTACCACTCATTAAGCTTTCCTCCTGCAGGTGAGGGATGGGGGTTTGAACCCCAATCCTTGTGCATTGTAACATGTGTGCTCAGTCAGGAGCACCACCACCTGGCCCGTATTCTTTATGGTTTATTATTATTATTATTATTGGATAGATAGAGAAAAATTGAGAGGGGAGGGGGAGGTACAGATGAAGAGAGTCAGAGAGATACCTGCAGCCCTGTTGCACCACTTGTGAAGCTTTCGTTCTGCAGGTGGGGACCGGAGGCTTGAACCCAGGTCTTTGCACACTGTAATGTGTGCGCTTAACCAGGTGCACAACCACCTGGCCCCTGTACTGAACCTTGCTTCCTAACTGGAATAGACTCCACCAAGATACATGCTCTCCTTTTCGATCCCTATCCCAGGTACTTATCACAGCTTGGGAACAACTTAGGTCCTGGGGAAATACTGAATGATTGAGACTGTTGGTTTCTTATTTCACAGAGCAAGTCTTAAGTTTCTTTAGATGTCCTAAAGAAATTTAGGTAGAAGATGTCATCAGGATGTATTGGTTATTTTTCATAAGATGTTTGAGCATGCCTGCACCCCCTCCTGCCTTCTCTCCCTCTCTCCCTCTGTGTGTTTGTATATGAAATGTGTTTGTTTTGTAGGTAGACGTGTGGTACTTTGGGTCCTAGGCAAAAATACCACCTGCATTTGGATGTGTCTTCCACTTTCCTTAAATCGTCTTCATTTGAGATGCCTTTCTCTTTGCACATTATAACAAGCTCACAGTAATGAGTAGGAACTGAGGCTGGAATGCCTAATGAGCTGTGGATTAAGAAATGATGCGATAGCATCTTGCAGATCATAATTAACACGCGGCCTCTATTATGTCCTGTCGAAGCTGCATCTTCTTGCTGACATGTAATTCCCCAAAATAATCACGTGTCTTTCAACATCTCAATGCAAGGACTAATTGTGAAGGGCTCCTGCTTAGAAAGGCTACCCAGAGCAATTTGGGGACAATTACATGAGAAACAGTGGCTGCTGGGCACAATTACCTGGACTTGAATCTGTGGTGAGTGAAGGGACTCGGACTTGGGTCAGACATTCAGAGAGCACCTGCTCATGACTGATGACTTTATAGTGATTTTTCTATCCAATCGACATATTTCCCAAAAGCAGGAGAGTAGACCACCATGGGCCAGACGGTGGCGCACCTGGTTAAGCACACACTTTATAGTGTGCAAGGATCCAGGTTCAAGTCCCTGATCCCCACCTGTAGGGGGAAAACTTCACAAGTGGTGAAACAGGGCTGCAGGTGTCTCTCTGTCTCTCTCCCTCTCTATTACCCCTTCCCTCTCAATTTCTCTCTGTCTCTATCCAATAATAAATAAAACATAAAAAAATAAAAAAAGAGCAAACCACCCATCAGGAATATTTCTTTTTCTCTCTCATCAATCAATCAATCAATAAAATGTTAAAATAAAAGAGAAAAAATGGCTGCCAAGAACTGGAGTTGTTGTGTACCATGAACCCCAACCCTGGTGGCATTCATTAATTAAAGTTAAACTGATTCTCACTATCACTTTATACACTCTTCGCTTAACAGGACAAAACAGGGAGGTAGTTCAGTGAGTAGAGCCACATGTCAGAACCTGGGTTCAATCCCTAGCACAGAGACAAGTGTCTCCCACCCCTTAAACAGTTCTAGTCAATTATTTATAGAATACTTGGGAAGTATTAACTTGCCCCAAACTACTGCCATGTCAGTATAGTCCTCACCAGCACCATTTCACCACCATCATGTTCATCACCATCACAATCATCACCATCATCACTATCATCTCCAGACTGGAGATGTCCGTGCTAGAGTTTCATAAAAGGCAGGGTAATAGAAGAGCAAAGATAGTATGTAGGCATGGACATCAACAAGGGACAAGAAAATGACTTCTGGAGTCAGGCAGGAGCGCAGCGGGCTAAGTGCACGTGGTACAAAGCGCCAAGGACCATCGTAAGGATCCCCGTTTGAGCTCTTGGCTCCCCACCTGCGGGGGAGTCATTTCACAAGCAGTGAAGCAGGTCTGCAGGTGTCTATCTTTCTGTTCCCCTCTCTGTCTTCCCCGCCTCGCTCCATTTCTTTCTGTCCTATCCAACAACAATGACATCAATAACAATAATTACAACAATTAATCCCAAGGACAACAAAAGGGAATAAATAAATAATTATTAAAATAAAATAAAAAAAAGAAAATGACTTCACCAGCCTGACGGGAGATTGTGCTCAGCTATGGGAACACGATGACCATAACCATGAGTCATCCCAAATAAGTACTCATTCAAAATCAAAACGGTATGCTTAGTATGCAACTGCAGTCTCTCTTCCAAGCAGAAGGTCTACTTCTTGTATAAAAATGCTAGAATCTGGGAGTCGGGCTGTAGCGCAGCGGGTTAAGCACAGGTGGTGCAAAGCACAAGGACCGGCATAAGGATCCCGGTTCGAACCCCAGCTCCCCACCTGCAGGGGCGTTGCTTCACAGGCGGTGAAGCAGGTCTGCAGGTGTCTATCTTTCCCTCCTCCTCTCTGTCTTCCCCTCCTCTCTCCATTTCTCTCTGTCCTATCCAACAACGACAACAACAATAATAACTACAACAATAAAAACAACAAGGGCAACAAAAGGGAATAAATAAATTAAATAAATATTAAAAAAATTTTTTTAAAAAATGCTAGAATCCCTTCAGTGCAGAGCAGCACAAGGGGTGTGCATTTGAAGATGTGAGTGCGCACAGTTAAGAGGATGAATATGAGAGATGGACTGTAGCCAGATGTGGAGTGGTGTGCTCTCCCCCTCTACGGTCAACTTCACTCACACAGTGGCTGCACATGACTGATGACTTTATAATAGCTTTCCTACCCATCCTCTCTCTTTCTCTCTGCTTCCTTCCTTTTTTTATTAGTGATTTAATAAAATTCATTTACAAAATTACAAGATAACGGGGGTACTACACCATTCCCACCACCAAGAGTTTTGGATCCCCAAGCCCTTCATTGTAAGCTACATCACTTCTCCCAAGGTTGCAGATATGGGTTAACTATTATTTCTACAACTATCTGTCTATATTTGTATATATTTGGCATTTAAAAATTTTTATTTATAAAAAGGAAACAGAACCGTAGGATTAGAGGGATAAAACTCTACACAGTTCCCACTACCAGAACTCCATATCCTATGCCCTCCCCTGATAGCTTCCCTATTCTTTTTTAAATTTTTTAATATTTATTTTCCTCTTTTGTTGCCCTTGTTTTTATTGTTGTTGTAGTTATTATTGTTGTTATTGATATCATCGTTGTTAGATAGGACAGAGAGAAATGGAGAGGGCAGGGGTAGACAGGGGTAGAGAAAGTCACCTGCAGACCTGCTTCCGAAAGGAGGCTGGACAACGTAATTTATGTTCCACCTAAGGAAGATGGGTCCTGATATTGGGGCAGCTTGGGACATTCCTAATCATAACCACAGAATGTGAGCTTATATCTACAGGGATGCAGAGGTCATGTAGGCTCCTAAGCTGAATATGGAACATATGGAACATAAGCTGAATATGAAACATTCTCTACTGTTGTTGATCCAAGTTGAGGGCAAGGTCCTATGGGGGCCCACAAAGGGGTCTATTGTGTTGTTCCTGATAGAGATGACTGGTAACAATGGAGAGAATTTTATTTGAGGTTTAGGCCCATCATGTCTGTGTGGGAATCCCAGGACTCCCTGACTAGGGCCCCAGCTGATGGAGTGGCCTGATAGTGACTAAAGAGTCATCATTAAAGTATGATTTGGCATTTTTTTATCACTAGAAGTCCAATGCACTATCCATTGCGCTACAGAGCCTGTTTGGCATTTTTTAAGGTTCCATCTTCTCTTCCTTTCCAAGTCACATATACACCTGTTACTACATCTAAATATCCCTCCTTTTTTTCTCCTCTCTGATTCCTGATGGAGTTGGAGTTCAGAGCCGTCTTGTCATTTTCCCCCTATTTTTTCTCCCCCTCTGAGAGTATGGATCAAAATTGTTTTTGGGGTGCTGAAGGTGGGAGATCTGGCTTCTGCAATTGCTTCTCCAATGGATATGGGCATTAGCAGGTTGATCCATACCCCCAGCTTATTTCTATCTTTTCCTAGTGGGGCAGGGCTCTGGAACAGTGAGGTTCCAGGACACATTGGTGAGGTCATCTGCCTAGGGAAGTCAGGATAGAAACATGATAGCAGGGGGCCAGGCCATAACGCAGCAGGCTAAGCACACTTGGCACAAAGTGCAAGGACTCGTGTTAGGATCCTGGTTCAAGCCCCCGGTTTCCCACCTGCAGTGGGGTCACTTTGCAAGCAGGTTTGCAGGTGTCTTTCTCTACCCTTCTCTGTCTTCCCATCCATTCTCTCTCTCTCTCTGTCCTATCCAACAGCAATGACAACAATAACCATCACAAAAAAAAAAAAGATAAACAAGGGCAACAAAAGGGAAAAATAGCCTCCAGGAGCAGTGGATTCATGGTGCAGGCACCAAGCCCCAGCAATAGCCCTGGAGGCAAGGGAAAAAAAAAAGAATCATGATAGCATTGCAACTTGGTGGTGGAAAGGCAGCGAGATCTAAAGTGTGACAAAATGATTAATGAACACGAAACAAAAAGTAGGAGTAGAACAGATGAGAACAGGTATTTTAGTGTGGAAAGAAGCTAAGAAGTCCATTTTAGGCATGCTCCTAGGGGCCCACTACTATCAAGCTTTTTGCTTGAGTTTGAGTCTCTGCTTCCTTTCTCTGTTTATCTCACTATTCCTATCTCTTCCTTTTAATTCTGATTCTTACGTGAAACCCAATATGTAGACTCCAAAAGTTTTGCCCATTTGGTGTGTGTGTTTTCTTGTTGAAAGAGGTAAAAGTTTCAAGCTCCTCCTAGTCCCCATCTGCAGGGTATCGGGCAGGGGAAGCTTCATGAATGGTGAGGCAGTTTGACAGATGTCTCTCTCTCTCTCCCCTCCTTTTCTCTCCATTTCTGTCTATATTCAAAACAAATATATATACTTTTTATTTTTAAAGAAAAGGTTAAGGAAGCCACGACTCCCTAAATCTCTATTCAGGACTCCAGCCAAGTTCCCACTAGACTTGGATGCTGAGCTTTGCTCCCATATTGGAGGTCCTGATGGCAACCTGAGAAATTAATTGAACTTCTGTTGGATAATTCTCCGTGAGGGCACCTCTCCAGCCCCCTGTGGCTCCTGCATTTGTCTCGGAACATCCGTGAGCCAGGAATGGAGTTTGACCAAAAGTAGGTAAAATTGATTTGTATGTGTCAACTCAGACAATTGTGGCCTCCAAAAAAAAAAGGAAAGGGGTAGGATAGAAACTGAGCATCCTCAGTGAAGACACCACTTTGCTGTGAAATACTCATTGTCACATCCAGCAACAGGCTGGCTATGTGCCATTGTACACATTCTCCAGCTTAGAGCAAAAGAAGTGGAATCTGAACTCAACCTCCAGATAAAAGTGCGGCTTTCCTGACCACAACACTGGGTCACCTAGATTGGTCCTGCTCTGTAGAAGTAACTGGACTAGGCATTTATCCCAAGTCTGTTTGTGCTCATCAGACGTCTTGCATCTGGCTATGTGATTATGTAGTTAGTGAACTAGAAGTAGGGAGCTGACGATTGCTATTCTGCTCACAGTTATGTAATGGCACCCTTAGAAGGGACCCCACCAATCTTGAACTTTCTTGCTTGCTGCTTGTTCTGTGTATCAGAAACCACTTTTGCCTTCGTTCTTAAGAGTGCTTCTGGGGAGAGGCCTGGGTGGTGGCACAAGTAGTAAAGCTCACATGTTATGCACAAGGATCAGGGTTGAAGCCCCAACCCCCACCTAGAATAGAGAAAAATCACCAGCAGTGCTGAAGATCGATCTCTCTCTCTCTCTCCCTCCCTCCCTCCCTCCCTCTATATTTCTCTGCTTCTTGCCTTCTATCAGAGATAAAGAAAGAAAGGGAAAAATAGTCACCAGAAATAGTGGAGTTATCAAGTAGGCACTGAGTCCCAGTGATAACACTGGTGGCGGAGGGGTGGTGGTGGGGAGGGATGTTACTGTGCTGATGGGCTTAACAGAGAAGGGTGATGTGTATTATTTGTTCTGATGAGGAGGATGGATAATGGATAAATTTCTCTCAATGGAAAGGCATTAATGAATATATAGAAAATTAAGTTGTTGATTTGCAGCTATGAGTAAATACTTGGAAATTGAGCTGAAGAATTACATAGGACAAAAAAATATATATGCAACTGGGGCCAGATGGTGGCACACCTGGTTGAGCAAACATGCTGCAGTGCACAAGGACTCAGGTTCAAACTCTCAGTACCCAACTGCAAGAGGGAAGCTTCAGAAGCAGTGAAGCAGTGCTGCAAATATCTCTCTCTTTCCTTCTCTCTCCCTCTTCCCTCTTGATTTCTCTCTCTATATCAAATAAATAAAAAATAAATGTAAAAAATTCTAGTTATAACTTAGAGTTTAATACCAGGGATTAGTCAATCTATTAACCACTCCCAATGGGTAGATCTGGGTGCCAATGCTATCACTCCTCTGTGGGTTCTGGAATCTTGCAGGGGGGAAAGACTAGCATTGTACTCAGTGTCCCTTCTCTTTTGTAGGACACATTGCCTCTCCACTCTGTCCTGCACTGTGGCCAGGCTATCACAGAGAAATTAGAGGTCAAGGTGGGACTTGATTCTCTGTAACATGGAGGGCAAAGTCTTCATATCACAACTCAGCCCTTGCCTCCTTGTTTCAGTCTGTCAAACTGCTGGATGAGGCTCTAGCTATCTTATATTATGAGGTCTGTCAAAAGAATGATAGGATATTTCAGGCTGAAGAATAGAAAATAACCATCAATGCTCTCTTCAAACCCTTTGATGTGTATATATCTGGAAGAACATTAAGATTCGGAGCAACTCAGAAGGTAGAAACTAGGTATATGGAGGGAACTGGAGGGGCAGATTACACATGTTTATATGGAAGTTAGTCTCTCCCATAGTTAGGGATTGAGCCACTATTCAAGCAACTGATCTACAATTGATATTAACATCATCTTCATCATCATTTACTGAGCACTTAATGGGTGATAGCTTCTCTGCAAAGCATCCTTACTCAGATGATCTTAGTGTCCTGTGTACTGATAGAAACTTTCTACTGTCTAGGAAGTTCACTCTCTCTCTCTTTTAAATTTTATTAGTTATTTAATATTGATTTACAAAATTACTTGTCAACAGAGGTATACATCCACTTCATTCCCACCACCAGCATCTGAATCATCAGTCTCCCCACTGCAAGCCACTACATGGGCCATCCATCATCTCTACATCCATCTGTCTACATTTATACATAATTGCCCTATTGTTCTTCCTCATCCAGTCCTCTTTTCCCCTCCAAGCCACTCATAACAACACGAAGTAACCTCCCTATGATCCTCTCCTTTTCCTTTCTCTCTCTCTCACTCTCTCTCTGGGTGCCGATGAGCTAGAGTTCAAAGTCCTCTTATCTTCTTCCTCCTATCACTTCTCCCTTGTTGTGAGTATGGATCAAGGTTATTTTTTAGTGTTTTTTTTTTTATTTAAGAAAGGATTAATTAACAAAACCATAAGGTAGGAGGGGTACAACTCCACACAATTCCCACCGCCCAATCTCCATAACCCACCCCCTCCCCTGATAGCTTTCCCATTCTCTATCCCTCTGGGAACATGGACCCAGGGTCATTGAGGGTTGCAGAAGGTAGAAGGTCTGGCTTCTGTAATTGCTTCCCCGCTGAACATGGGCGTTGACTGGTCGGTCCATACTCCCAGTCTGCCTCTCTCTTTCCCTAGTAGGGTGTGTCTCTGGGGAAGCTGAGCTGCAGGACACATTGGTGGGGTCTTCAATCCAGGGAAGCCTGGCCAGCATCCTGGTGGCATCTGGAACCTGGTGATTGAAAAGAGAGTTAATATACAAAGCCAAACAAATTGTTGAGCAATCATGGCCCCAAAGCTTGGAATAGTGGAGAGGAAGTGTTAGGGAGGTACTCACTGCAAACTCTAGTGTACTTCTGCTTTCAGGTATATATTTTGCAGTGTGAACATAAGCTCTCTCTTACAGAAACTGGTGTATATCTAGGTTATGGGACTTTGTTAGAACGTGAACCACCTGAGATGAAATTAGAGTGTACTATAAAAGGAAAGGTCTCACCCGAGTAATGAAGCTGAAGGGTTGTCATTCCACACGTGAAGTCTCTGGACACAGTCTGAGGTGAAGCATGTTGAGGTGGCAATCGTTGCGTTGGTTAGGTTGTGATTGGCGGATGCAATATTATTTGGTATGGATTGGGGGACGCATACGGGAAAGTGGGCCCTATCCAAGGGTTCCAGGACTGGGGGAAGTAGAGGTTCTATAGTGGAGATGTGAGGTTCCTGCTGTCTTAGGGTTCAAAAAGACAATCGATAGTTAATGTTATCATCACATTATTTGTTAATTGGGTTAACTTTGAAGTCCTTTTGTTATGGTTTGCTGTACAGTATCCAGTATCTTGTATATAGCTGTGCTATTGGATGCTTCTAATCTACTTGGTCTAGGCTTTTGAGAGAGTCCGCATATCAAACACACAGCCTATATATTAAAAAGATTCAGTATGTGTTTTGAGAAACTTTGAGACATACAATTGATTTTCCCCCTCTCATATTAATTAACTAGTGATTTATATGTCTACATTTTGCTAGGAGTGTACATAAACACCATTCCCACCACCAAAAGACTGTGACCCATCCCTCCCACCCACTCCCACCCCTCACTGGCCCAGGAAGCTGCTTGTCTACCCCTCACCACAGGGTTTTTACTTTGGTGCCCTACTTACAATTTGATCAGGTCCTGCTTTTAGTTTCCCTTTCAGATCTTCTTACTCAACTTCTGTTGATGAGTGGGATCATCCCATACTCATCTTTATCTTTCTGACTTAGTTCACTTAACATAATTCCTTCTAGCTCTGTCTAAGATGGGTCAGAGAAGGTGGGTTCATTGTTCTTGATAGCTGCATAGTATTCCATTGTGTATATATACCACAGCTTTCTCAGCCACTCATCTGTTGTTGGGTACCTCGGTTGCTTCCAGGTTTTAGCTATTATAAATTGTGCTTCTATGAACATAGGTGTACACATATCTTTTTGGTTGGGTGTTATGGAGTCCTTGGGGTATAACCCCAGGAGAGGAATTACTGGATCATATGGAAGGTCCATGTCTAGCCTTCTGAGAGTTTTCCAGACTGCTCTCCACAGAGGCTGGACCAATTTACATTCCCACCAGCAATGTAAAAGGGTTCCTCTGTCCCCACATCCTCTCCAGCATTTGTTGCTGCTGTCCTTTTTGATGTATGCCATTCTTACAGCAGTGAGGTGGTATCTTAGTGTTGTCTTAATTTGCATTTCTCTGACAATCAGTGACCTAGAGCAGTTTTTCATATGTTTGTTAGCGTTTTGGATCTCCTCTGTAATGAATGTTTTGTTCATATCCTCTGCCCATTTTTGGATGGGGTCATTTGCTTTTTTTGGTGCTAAGTTTGCTGAGCTCTTTATATATTTTGGTGATTAGTTTCTTGTCTGATGTAAGGCATGTGAAGATCTTCTCCCATTCTGTGAGGGGTCTCTCTGTTTGTTTAATAGTTTCTTTGGATGTGCAGAAGCTTTTCAGTTTGATGTAGTCCCATTGGTTTGTTTCTGCTTTAGTCTTCCTTGCAATTGGGTTTGAATCATCAAAGATGTCCTTGAGGTGTAGGTGGGAAAGTGTTTTACCAATGTTTTCCTCTAAGTATTTGATTGTTTCTGGTCTGACATCTAGGTCTTTGATCCATTTGGAGTTGATTTTTGTTTCTGGTGAGATAAAGTGGTTCAATTTCATTCTTCTGCATGTTACAACCCAGTTTTCCCAGCACCATTTATTGAAGAGAGCCTCCTTTTTCCATTTAATCCTTTGGGCCCTCTTATCAAAGATTAGATGCCCATAGGTGTTGGGATTTATTTCTGGGCTTTCAATTCTGTTCCACTGGTCTGTGTGCCTATTTTTGTTCCAGTACCATGCTGTTTTGATGATGATGGCTTTATAATATAGTTTCAGGTCTGGGAGTGTGATGCCTCCGTTTCTGTTTCTTTTCCTCAAGATGGTTTTGGCAATTATAGGTGTTTTCAGGTTCCAGATAAATGATTGTAGTGTTTGTTCTATTCTCTTAAAGAAGCTTGGTGGAACTTTGATGGGTATTGCATTAAATTTGTATATGGCTCTGGGGAGAATATTCATTTTGATGATATTTATTCTTCCAATCCATGAGCATGGGATATCTTTCCATTTCTTGGTATCAGTTTCTATTTCCTTGAGTAGCGACTCATAGTTTTCAGCATACAAGTCTTTCACTTCTTTGGTCAACTTTATTCCTAAGTATTTGATTGATTTTGCTGAAACAGTAAATGGGAGTGATTTCTGGATGTCTTGATCAAGGTTATTTTTAGGGTGCAGAAGGCAGGAGTTCTGGCTTATGTAATTGGGAAGTTTATTCTCTATACCCTAACCTCTGCCTTGTGTTCCCCAGGAAGCCTGGGACACAGAATGAGAATGGAGTCTCTGAGGAGAGGGTAGTGCTGGCAGAGAGATGCCTATAAAATTCCAGGGTATCTTAGTTTTGTTCTTAATCAAGTAGGCGATAACATTTACCACATAGTCCATTCAACCCTTTCTGCCTCCCTTAGTGGCACACACTTTGAGATATCCCATCACCATTGTCCTTTCCAGCATCCTCCACCACTCCATCTGGGAAACTGCATGGAAAAACAAAATGTAGGGCCAGGTGGTGGCGTACCTGGTTGAGCACACTTGTTACAATGCTCAAAGACCCAGGTTTGAGCCCCCAGTCCCCACCTGCAGGAGGAAAACTTTGCAAGTGGTGAAGCAGGGCTGCAGGTGTCTCTCTATCTCTCTCCCTCTCTATCTCCCCCTTCCCTCTCAATTTCTGACTGTCTCTGTCGAACAAATAAAGATAATTTAAAAAAATGTAAAGAAAAAAAATACATGGTCCGGGAGGTGGTACAGTGGCTAAGGTACTAGACTCTCAAGCATTAGGTCCTGAGTTCAATCCCCAGCAGCACATGTACCAGAGTGATGTCTGGTTCTTTCTCTCTCTTCTATCTTTTTCATTAATAAATAAATAAAATCTTTTAAAAAAAGAAAGAAAAAACATAACAACATCAACAACAAAAAAGAAAAACAAAATGTTCATCAGTGTATGTGAAATTGAAAGATTTTGGTTTCCTCTGTGAGAAGATGTTTTTTTCCTACCAGACTTATCTTCTGCAATAAAATGAAAGTTCTTTGTCATTAAAATAATGTTATGGTTCTGAGAGCAAGTGGGAGTATTTCAGTGACTTGGCAGGAGATCTGGTTCCCCTGAACCATGTTTGTGCCTTTGCTTGTTCTTACCACTGGGAATGCTTCCTTCCTTCCCAGTTTTTTTTTGCTAACAAACAACTGATCCTCTTCTAGCTGAGACTCTATGTTGGAAAAACCTTCTTGGTATCCCTTCAAGTCTCCAACTATATCCTGTCATTGGCCACACTGTTCCATAGCCAACAATCACCTACCTACCTGTGGCTCAGTTGAGTGATGGGGGAAGACTGGGGGGCGCTAGATCCAGGTTGACTATGAAACAAAGGTTATTTTAGAGTTGAAGCATACAACTAAAATTTTATCAGTACAACAGTTTCTAAATGGGAGGGTCAATGATGATGTCAAGGTCATGGGTAGTTTATGGAGGGCCTTAGGAGGCTCCGTGTAAGCTAGGATAGTTGGCGAAAATTTCAAGCTCCATGTCCCAAATTTTCAGTCACTATGACATACAGAGACAAGTTGTCACTATATGCATCTTTCTTTCTCTCTTCCTTTTTTTTTTTTTTTTTTTTGGCCTGCAGGGTTATCGCTGGGGCTCAGAGCTGGCACTATGAATCCACTGCTTCTGGCAGCCATTTTTTCCATTTTATTGGATAGGACAGAGAGAAATTGAGAGAGAAGGGTGAGCTACAGAAGGAGAAAGAGAGACACCTGCAGACTTGCTTCACCGCTTATGAAGTGACTCCCCTGCAGGTGGGGAGCCGCAGGCTCCAACCTTGTATGTGTCCTTGTGCTTTGTATTATGTGCACCTTACCTGGTCCACCACCACCCAGCCCCCTGTTTTTCTGAAGTCATTTCTTAGTGTGTATCTCGAGGATCAGCTTATTGTGAAATTCTGTATATAGAGAAAAAGAAGTCTTTTTTTTTTCCTCCAGGGTTATTGCTGGGCTCGGTGCCTGCACCATGAATCCACTGCTCCTGGAGGCCATTTTTTCCCCCTTTTTTGTTGCCCTTGTTGTTGTAGCCTCGTTGTGGTTATTATTATTGCCATTGTTGATGTTGTTCGTTGTTGGATAGGACAGAGAGAAATGGAGAGAGGAGGGGAAGACAGAGAGGGGGAGAGAAAGATAGACACCTGCAGACCTGCTTCACCGCCTGTGAAGCGACTCCCCTGCAGGTGGGGAGCCGGGCCTCGAACCAGGATCCTTATGCCTGTCCTTGCGCTTTGCGCCACATGCGCCTAACCCACTGCGCCACCGCCCGAACCCCAAAAAGTAGTCTTTTAAAGAAGGGGAAAATTTTCAAGCCTTATTGGTTTCCCTTCAGATCTACCACATAGGAATTTGGGGCTTCTGATAAGTACTTCAACCTCTGAGACACAAAACCTTATTTGTAAAATGATGATACAATCTACTTTTGTGGAACTGATTGTCTTGACAGGCCTCTTCCTTTGGAGAAGTACTCCTTCGCTGCAGTGATCACGAGGTTTTCATTTGGGGGTTTGATTGTAATACCCCATGCCTCATGCTGGGTAGGCACTTTACCAATATTTATCTAATCACAGTGAACTACCTTGAATTCACTGATGGTTTGAAGAGCAGAGCTGTGCATCAAAAGTGAAAGTCAGAATTCTTTCTTTTTTAGGGGAGACAGGGAGGGTACAGAAGTTTCTAATAGGAGATCCATTCTGCCCTTATTTTTAACTTAGACTGGTTTATCTCTGGCTTTGCTTTTTGTAACTCAATTAAAAAAATTTAATTAATTAATTTTTTTTTGGAGAGACAGAGAAATGGAGAAGAAAGGGGAAGACAGAGGTAGAGAGAGAAAGAAAGACACCTGCAGCACTGCTTGTAAAGCTTGAACCAGGGTCCTTGATCATTGTGCACTTCACTTGCCCCCGGAAATTGTTTTAAATACATATTTTATTAATTATTTAATCATTAATTATAAATCATAAGCTAATAGGGGTATAATTCTACATCATTCCCACCACTAAAGTTCTGTTGCCCTTCTCCCCCCCCAATGGTAACCACCACAGATCTCCCAAGGTCATAGTCATAGGTTGATTTTATATATATCTTTTCTTTCTCAAGTTCATGTCTTCACTAAGCATAATCACTGCCAGCCCTATCCATATGGTCCCAAAGTACACATTACAGTATTTTTTCATTGCTGAGTAGTACATTGAGTATATGTCCCATGACTTTTTTTTTTTTGTATTTATAAAGCTCAAATTAGTGATTTGTATTCCATTGTTAAAGGCTTCCCCCCTCCCACTCAAAGTATTCCTCATAGGGCTTCCCCCCAGCCCACCCAATATTTTAAACTTTTAATCAGGAAAATGAAAAGGTAAGCACCAGAAAGGAATGTGGGCCATTTGGGGCAAAGATAGAGGACCCCATGTGGAAGGTGATGTCCATTTTTAGTCACTTCTAAGACCCTGTCTTTACTTCCTTTTTTTTTTTTAAATGTATTTTTTATTACTGACTTAATATTGATTTACAAAACTGTAAGATAATAGGGGTATAATTCTACATGTTTCCCACCACTAGAGTTTTGTCACTTATCTCCTCCACTGGAAATGGCAGTAGTTCTCCAAAGGTCACTGATATAGGCTGACTCTATAATTAGCTACCTATATCTATGTGTATATTTTTTCTAATTTTTATTCAATGGTCCTGCCTTCACTTCCTTTCTAAGTCACCCTTACACCTATTACTACTTCTGGGCGTCTTTCCTTTTATCCTCTTCCTCTCATATAAGAGAAACAGTGCCTGGATTCCCTTTCGTTGCTAAGATAGAAACTAGATTCTTGGTAACAAATGTCTGAATCCTGGTGGAATGGGGATACAGAGTCCTCTGGCTTACTTCCCTTATTACTTACTCCTCTGGGAGTATTGACCCCACAATTCTTTTTCTTTTTCTTTCTTTCTTCCTTCCTTTCTTTCTTTCTTTCTTTCTTTCTTTTCTTTTGCTTCCAGGGTTTTCGCTGGGGCTTGGTGCCTGCACTTCTTCTAGCGTTTGCCCTTCTTCCGTAGCCAGTCAACAGCGTCAGGTTGAGCCTGATGTAAAGTTTCGAGACCTCCTTTGAATCTGGAGAGGTGGCAGTTGTTGACTATGTGGGTCATAGTCTGTCTGGAGCCGCAGGGGCAGTTCGGGTCATCTCTGGCTCCCCAGCGATGGAACATAGCGGCGCACCGGCCATGGCCTGTTCGATAGCGATTGAGGAGGGCCCAATCATAACATGCTAGGTCAAAGCCGGGTTGACGCTTGCAGGGGTCTGTGATGAGGTGTTTGTTCTTTACCTCAGCTGACTGCCAGCTCTGTTTCCAAGAGTCTGGAACAGAGAAGTTCAGTGTAGGCGTAGGGGACCAGATTGGGTGACGAGATGTCAAGCGTTGGACAGGGTGGGCGAAGATATCTGCGTATATTGGCAGGTCCCGTCGAGCGCAGATGTGGGAAATGAACTTAGATGATGCCGCATCCCGACGAATATCTGGTGGGGCGATGTTGCTAAGAAATGGCAGCCATGGAACCGGGGTGGAACGGATGGTTCCAGAAATTATCCTCATGGAGGAATATAATTTGGAATCGACCAAGTGGACATGGGGGCTACGGAACCATACTGGGGCACAGTATTCTGCAGTGGAATAGCATAATGCCAGAGATGATGATCGTAGTGTGGAAGCGCTCGCGCCCCATGAGGAGCTGGCCAGTCTTGCAATGATGTGATTCCTCGCGCCCACCTTTGCTGCAGTTTTTGTGAGATGTTCGTGAAATGACAGAGTGCGATCGAGAGTAACACCAAGATAGACTGGCTGGGCTTCATGCCGGATTCTCTTATTGCCAAGCTGCACATTAAGTTCACGCGAGGCCGAGGCATGGTGTAGATGGAAAACAGATGATACTGTTTTTGCATTGCTAGGGATTAGTCGCCATTTTTTACAGTCATCAGATATCAGAGACATATCTTTCGTTAGTGTTTCCTCGAGGATGTCGAACTTTGATGCCTGAGTTGCACAGCAGATGTCATCAGCGTAGATGAACTTCCTTGAAGAAGTTGCACTGCACTATGAATCCACAAATCCTGGAAGCCTTCCCCCCCCCTTTCATTTTATTGGCTAGGACAGAGAAATTGAGAGAAGAGAAGGAGATAGAGAGGGAGAGGGAAAGGTAGACAACTGCAGACCTGCTTCACTGCTCATGAAGTATCCCCCCTGCAGGTGGGGAGCTGGGGTCTCAAACTGGGACCCTTGAACAGATTCTTGTGCTTCAGACTATGTGCATACTATGTCCTTCTTTTCCCCCTCTTCTCTTTCAGATAAGAGAAACAACTGATTTCCTCAGGTGTTCTCTAGATTTTCTTCCCTCCCAATAATGGTACAAAAATAAAGGTCCCTGTCACAAAAGTTCCAGGTCCTAGTGAAACTGGGGCTTAGAGCCCTCTGGTTATCTTCCCCTAACACCTCCCACCCATACATAATTTAGGTGTATGGACCTAAATTATTTCTGAGGTGCAGAAAGGAGTTCTGGCTTCTGTAATGGTTTCTCTTCTGGACATGGACGCTAGCCAGTCAGTCCATACCCCTAGCCCATATCTATCTTTTGCTAGTATGGTAGGGTTCTGGAGAGGTGAGGTTCCAGGACATATGGACAAGATCATCTGACCAGGGAGATCAGGATGGAATTATAGTTGCATCTGGAACTTGTTGGGTGAAAGGCAGTAAGATATAGAGCAGGAGGAAATGTTTAATCAATAGGGACCAAAGAGTAGGGTTAAAACTATTGAGAAGAGGGACTCCAGGGTGGAAAGAAGCTCAGATGTCTATCTTTGGTATGTTCATAGAAGCACAGGACTTTAGTGATCTTTGCTTGAGCTTGATAGCTAACATGAAAGTGGACTAGAAATATTGTCTGGTAAGATGGTGTCAGAGTGAAGAAAAGAACATGAAAGTGGGGTCAGAGCAGAGACTGGCTCCCAAACTTGAAAAAAAAATTTTTTTTCTACCACAATGATATGTCCCAGGGCCCATATATATTCATATTTAGCACCGGAATTTGTATAACCTCTGGGTCCCTGTTAATGGTAGCCTAATAGTAGCCTCCCTTCAGAGAGTGGGGCAGTCCTTACCATTGCTAGTGTGTAATGAGGGTAATGTCTTGGTAATGTCACAAAACAGCTAATGAGAAGTGATCCGGGAGGTAGTGCATAAAGCCTTTGATAAAGTGGATAAAGCCTTTGACTCTCAAGCATGAGGTCCTGAGTTCGATCCTGGGCAGCACATGTACCAGAGTGATATCTGGCTCTTTTTCTCTCCTTCTTCATGAATAAGTATCTTCTTCATGAATAAGTATCTTCTTCATGAATAAGTAAATAAAATCTTAAAAAAAAAAACAGCTAATGAGAACATTCCTGATAGAAGTGGGCAGTGATGGTAAAGAGAGATCTATCTACTCGATGTCTAGGCCCATAGTGTCTATGAGTGAATCCAAGGATTCCCTGACTAGGACCCCAGTGATGAGGGAATCAGGGATTGGCCAAAATAGCCAACATGGAACGAGCCAGTCTCTTGCCTCTTTCTAGTTCTAGTATTTCCTTCCTTGTCTGACAAGCTTAAACGTTTCTCCCAGTTGTTAAGGCCTTAAATACTATTTGTTATTTCCATGCTCGTGTTAGACTTGTGGAGTCTGGCCTTAATGTAACCCAAATTGTAGTGACTAACAAAGTACCTCTATTGTGGGATTTATTGAAGCAAAATGAATAACGTATACAGAATAGGTAAAGTTGTGTTTAACACTCAGATGCTCAAGAATAAACATGAAAAAAAAAAAAGAAATTAGAATCTAATGTTGCAATTACAAAGAATCTCTGTTTATCCCATATTTGAATATGGGCTACTGAGAATTGTTACATACAACCTTCCTTTGTGCTATTGTTCATGTAATTTTCTTTGCTTACAGTGACTTCCTTTTTATTATTACACTTATGTCAGTTATATTTCTTCTTAAAGTCTATTTTCTATGATATTCAAATAGCCCAATTTCTTTTATTTTTTCTTTTTGGTTAGACTTTGATGCAGTTTCCCCTAGTCCTTTAACTTAAAATTTTCTGGGTCCTTAAATTATAGATGTCTTTCTGGGAAATGCACATTCATAAACAATTTAACCCCAGTCAGATAATTCTTTTTCATTGGTAGGCTGCAACTATTTATATTTACTGTAGTTTTAAATATGCTTGAATACATTTTACCACCTTTTTTGGTAGAGATAATTCTTTTTCTTTATTTATTATTGGATAGAGATGGAGAGAAATTAAGAGGTGAAGGGGAGATAGAGATAGAGAGAGAGAGAGACAGAGAGACACCTGCAGCCCTACTCCACCACTTGTGAAGCTTTCCCCCTGTAGGTGGGGACTAGGGGCTTGAACTTGGGTTCTTGCATACTACAGTGTTTGTACTTAACCAGATGCACCACCACCTGGCCCCACCTCTTTCTTTCTTTCTTTCTTTCTTTCTTTCTTTCTTTCTTTCTTTCTTCCTTTCTATTTGTTTACCCTTTCTTTTTTATTTAATTTTTTATTTATAAAAAGGAAACATTGACTAAACCAAAAAATAAGAGGGGTAAAACTCCACATAATTCCCACCACCAGAACTCTGTATCCCATCCCTTCCCCTGATAGCTTTCCTATTCTTTAACCCTCTGGGAGTATGGACCCAAGGTCATTGTGGGATGCAGAAGGTGGAAGGTCTGGCTTCTGTAATTGCTTCCCCGCTGAACATGGATGTTGACAGGTCGATCCATACTCCCAGCTTGTCTCTCTCTTTCCCTAGTGGGGAAGGACTCTGGGGAAGCGGAGCTCCAGGACACATTGGTGAGGTTGTCTGTCGAGGGAAGTCTGGTTGGCATCATGCTAGCATCTGGAACCTGGTGGTTGAAAAGAGAGTTAACATACAAAGCCAAACAAATTGTTGATTGATCATGGACCTAAAGGCTGGAATAGTGCAGATGAAGAGTTGGAGGGCCCTCCATTCTGTAGATAGCTAGTAGGTATATTTTAGTTATATTCCAAAGGGCCTGTGGCTATACTAGTGGGTTTTTTTTTTTTTGTCTGAGCCTAAAATCTGATGTGCAGGTGGATTCTAATTATTGTCTAGGGAGGTGGTGTCATGGCTGGCCGAAGGACCAGAAAGCTAGATCAGGGAAGAGAGTAGCTCCCTAATATGGGAAAGGGGTATAAATATTGTTGACTATAAACCCCATCGATTTGATGTGACCTGGGCCCATATTCAGCTTAGAAGCCTGTGTGACCTCTGCATCCCTCTAGATCTGAGCTCATTGTTTGCCCTTTCTAATGCTACTTTACCTGCATCTTTTTTTTTTGTTTGTTTTTTACATTTTCCCTTTTCATTTCTCTTTGATTTGGGAAGTGCCCACTAAACACTTGTCTTTATTGATGATATGAACATTTATGAAAAAGAAAACCAAATCTTACTGCTATTTCTGGAAGGGTCCTTCCTTTCTCTACTGTGTTCCCCCCACCCCCCCAACATACACTTTTCCACCCCCCTTCTGATTCTGTGTTATTTTCACTGTTATGCATACATTCTTGAGACAAAGGAATGTTGTCAGGCTTGGGTAGAGAGAATGGAGCAGAGTGTATGGAAAGAGGGAAAAAAGTTGAAGAAATTCTCAAACACAGGAAGAGAAATCATTCTGAATGGCAGATGAAGGTCAGCTAACATGCACACCATCACTCTTGGGCTGAGAGAGAGGAGCAAAGACAACAGTAATAGGGTGATGGACTGAAGGGTGGAAGGCAACACTTTACCGTATGCTTCATAGGAAGGAGACTCTGAAGAGGTGGGGATAGTTTACAAAAACACTTTTTTGGGGGGGCCAGGTAGTGGCACATCTGGTTGGATGTACATGTTAGTAACAGTGCTCAAGGATGCAGGTTCGAGCTCCTGGTCCCCACCTGTAGGGGGAAAGCTTTTCAAGTGGTGAAGCAGTGTTGCAGGTGTCTCTCTCCCTTCCCACTCAATTTCTGTTTCTTTTTATTTAAAAATTATTTTTGGTATTATCTTTTTATTTATTGGCTAGAGACAGCCAGAAAATAAGAGTGAAGGGGATGATAGAGAGGAAGAGAGAGCAGGGGTAGATAGCATGATGGTTATGCAAAGAGACTCCTGTCTGAGGCTTCAGGGTCTCAGATTCAATCTCCAGTATCAGCAGAAGCCAGAGCTGAGCAGTGCTCTGGTGAGAGAGAGAGAGAGAGAGGGAGAGAGAGAGAGCTGCAACACTGCTTTACCATTGCAAAGCTTTCTCCCTACAGGTGGGGGCTGGGGGCTTGAACCTGGGTCCTTGCACATTGTAGCATGTGCACATGACCAGGTGCGCCACCACCTGGCCCCTTCTGTCTGTCTCTATCCAATAAATAATGATTAAAAAACACAACAAAACCACTTTTTTTACTCATATTAAAAACAGCAAAACAGTGAAGGGCCCACACTTTCTATGCACCAGGTATTAAGTGCTCCATACCTGTGAGGGATTTTTGGGTATTTTTCATTAGCCTTATAACTACTCATTGAAGAGTCACTTTTGTTCTCCCTACTGTACAGAGTAGGATATTGGAATTCGAGAAGCTAAGACATTTAATCTGCACCCCACAGCCAGAGGACAGAGCAGAGCTGAAATCTGAACCCTGCTCTGCTGAACTCCAGAGCTGGAGCATGTAGCACTACAGAGGTGAGCTGGCACTTTCATAGGGTTGTTATGTGAATGCCTTTACTCCTCATGGTAGTTCTTCCAGGGATCCCTCACATGGGGGGGAAGAGCTGCTATGGATGAGATCTCTTTAATGGAAACTGAATACGACACAGCTGCTAGTACAAGGTGCGTGTGTGACCAGTTTTTACCTATTAAATAAATAAGGCTTCCCTTCTGTGTAGAATGAGGTCTGGGTACTGAGCAGTGGAATAGGACAGATAACATTGAGGTTCTCTCCTCCCAGCTCTGTCCTAGGCTTTGGAATGCTGAATAGTCAGCTGGGGGTACCAGTGATTTGGCTGCTCTGCTCTCTCCTGCAAGAAGGCCCAGTTGGGTGGGGTTCTTGAGATTGTGTGACACCCTTCAGACTGATAATGGTGAGGAGGAGTCACTGTTTGACTCTTTAGAGTCTCTCAGTT
Source organism: Erinaceus europaeus (assembly GCF_950295315.1). Taxonomy (NCBI): domain Eukaryota; kingdom Metazoa; phylum Chordata; class Mammalia; order Eulipotyphla; family Erinaceidae; genus Erinaceus; species Erinaceus europaeus. Next base: position 41,698 of record NW_026647199.1, read on the forward strand.
GGGTGACACATTTTAGATATTGCTTGGCTGTGTTCTATTGTTATCACTTCTTATCTTGGTGATAAGAACAGAAAACTTAATGAAGGAATTCCTTCCTTGTCTCCCCCATACACAGCTCAGGACCTCCCGTCCCCAGTCAGAACAAATTCCAAGACTTTCTAGGACTGAGATGCAAGATTTCCATGAACCTGAGTTCTGCATGCAGACTCAGCATCTCAGATAGCCACTCTCCCTGGGGAAAGTAGACACCCCTGGATTGGGAGGGTGAGGGAGATGCAGGGTGGGAGGGAGAGTCACTTGCTAGATAGCGGTCACTAGAATTCTGTGTCTTTCCTTTACAGCGAAGACTTTTTTTAAAAATTCATTTTATAGGGGGGAAATAATGATGACAAGAGAGTTGCCACAGGCGTAAAGTTTCTAATCTCGCTGTCACCTAAGTGGTGACTTCCTCAGCCACAGTGCACAGGGGCTCCAGCTCTTTTCAGTCTCCTCCGGTCCACCCCTCCTCCTCCTTTCAGAGTCTTTAGATCTGCTGGGATAGACCGCAGCTAGTCTAGTTTCACCCTGTATGTTTCCTTTCTTTATTAATTAAGCCCCTCTCAAAGTGAGGTCATCTGGTATTTATCTTTTGGAGCACTGGAATCCCTTTGTATACAATTATTATTTTCCCCTTTGTATTATTTTTAAATTGTTTTTTTTTATTTATTTACTTTGAATAGAAGTAGAGAGAAATCGAGGGGGAAGGGGAGATAAAGAGGGAGAGAGAGAGACACCAACATTATTGCTTCACCACTCATAAAGCTTCCCCCCTTGCAGGTGGGGGCCAGGGGTTTGAACCTGGGTCCTTATGCACTGTAACATGTTCGCTCTACTAGGTGCACCACCTCCTAGCCATGAGTCCCTTTACAGTATAACTTTAACCTGTCTGTGCTCTGCCAGGGAAATGGAGCACCAGATGAGGACTCCAGCTGGGATCTCTGTCTTCCTTGTGGTTTGAGTCTCTTTATGTCTTTCTTTGTAGTCCTCTCTCTCCCTCTCCTTCCTCTAACTTTTCGTTTCATCCCTCCTTTCACTCACCCAGTTCCTTTCGTACTCCTCACAATTAGTTCCTGTGAACTTTCCCACAGCTCTCCCCCCTCTCACTAATGCTTTTCTTCTCTCCAAAGCTCAGCATGGCACCATTTAAAAAGGTCCTGGCAACCCCAGGGCTCATCCCACAAAAAGTCTTCAAAGCTCTAGTCTTGGCCTCAGGCTGTGTCCAGGATTCACTGAGAGGGTGAGGGTGAGCCAGGCTGCCAGATGCACCTGCTGAGTTAAAAGTCCGCACTCCGATAGCATTTCCTGGGTTAACTGGGACACCCACCTCCCCTTCAAGGGGCCCAGAAGCCCCTGTGTGGTGGGGACAAACTCTATGGGTACTTGCCTTTAGCCTGGGGGGACTTGGGAGTTTCTCTGTGCAGACTGGCAGTAGATTCCCAATAGGATAAAGGCCCCCATGGGCTCAGAGACCCAGATTAGCATTTTAAAGAAAGGTCAGCAATAGAAGATTTCCGAGACCTGCTGGGAGCAGGAAGGGTGGTGGTAAGGACAGCTTACCACCCCAGGTCCCCAGTAGGCAACCCATCCACATCTGACCAGTGGCATTTGAGAAGAGAAAAGATACCTGAAAAGAGAGAGGAGAGTTGGATTCAGCTCAGCCACAGATGAACAAAGAGTTTGGGCAGGTTACTTACTATCACCAAACTTCACTTTCCTCCCCATTATGAGAAAAACTCCCACAAATTGATCTCCGAAGCCCTTCCATCTTCGAGTTATGATGGTCCAGGAAGGGCACAGAAGGCTGGGTGATGGCTGTGTAAGCTTCTACCCACTGATCTGGGGAAGGCTTCAGGACAAATACCAGCTCTTTCTGTGACACTGATGGGACTCATCACCAGATTGTGTTGCTGTTTATGTTGTCTCCAAGACATCATTGCTCCAGACCAACTTTTTCAGGTAGAGAGAGAGAGAGAGACAGAGAAGGAGACATAACACTGAAGCTTTCTCGGAGCTATTGGTACTGGGTTTGGACCTGGGCCCCACACATGGCAGACCAGGTGAATTAATTCCCTGGCCCCATGTCATCTCTTTGAGCCTCACTTTCCACATCTGTACAGTGAGGTTAACACATAGCCATATGACATCTTGTAAAAATTAAACCAAGAGATGGAGAGACAGTTAACTAGGTAGAGCATGTGTCTTGCTGTGTGCATGGCTCAGATTTGATCCTCATTGCTGCATGGGAGTACTATGGCACTGAGTAGAACCCTAGTGCTGTGATCTCTCTCTCTCTCTCTCTCTCTCTCTCTCTCTCTCTCTCATTCTCTCTCTCTCCCTCTCTGTCAGAGAATGGAGCTGACTGGTGGTGACACCCAGTTAAGCACACATATTACCAAGCACAAAGATCTGTGTTCGAGCCCCTGGCTCCTTACCTGCAGGATGTCCACTTCACAAGCAATAAAGCAGGTCTGCAGGTGTCTATCTTTCTCTCTTTTCTATCTCCCCATCCCCTCTCAATTCCTCTCTGTTTTATCTGGCAAAAATTTAGAAAGATAAAAACAGAAAAGATGGCCACTGGGAGCCATGAATTTGTAGTGCAGGCATCTAGCCCCAGCAATAACCCTGGTGGCAATAAAAAAAAAAGTGACCTGAGGATGGTGATTGATTGTACATGCATAACACTCTTGCTCTGAAGGAAAAGGAAGGAAGGAAGGAAGAAATAAAAAAGGTTTTGACCAAGTTTGGCCCCCAAGCTATTTGACCCCCAAGTGGCACAGTGACTAATTATAAATCACACTCACTTCCATTGCTCACTGACAAAGTCAAGCCCTGTACAGTCCATACTCAAACTGTCACAGGGGCAGCAGGTATGCCTGTAACAGCTCTTTACCATTCACCAGAGTCACCTCTCAGCAAAGAGAATCTAGGGCAGGGGACAGTCTTCATTTAAAAATCACCAAATTCTGGTTTAATAACATGGTGTTATTCATTCTGTGCATTTTTACACATTTCTCCTACTACTTACCTATAGTTTTTAATCTCATTTTTAAAAATTTTATAATCAGTTATTTACTTTTTTCTAAATATATCTTTATTTAGTTTTAAATATATCTTTATTTAGTTTTAAATATGTATATGTGTATGTGTATGGTATGGGTATGGGTATGTGTATGGTATGATATGGGTATGGTATGGGTATGGTATGAGTATGGTATGGTATGGTATGGGTATGGTATGGGTATGGTATGAGTATGGTATGGTATGGTATGGGTATGGTATTGTATGGGTATGGTATGGATATGGGTATGGTATGGGTATGGTATGGTATGGTATGGGTATGGGTATAGTATGGTATGGGTATGGTATGGGTATAGCATGGTATGAGTATGGATAGGTAGATAGCTAGAGTGCACCCAGTTAAACACACATAGTACTAAGTGCAAGGACCCAGGCTAAAAGCTTCACTATCCACTCCTCACCTGCAGGGGGTGTCACTTCACAAGCAGTAAAGCAGGTCTGCAGGTGTTTATCATTCTCTCTCTCTCTCTCTCTTCCCCCCTCTCCTTTCAATTTCCCTCTGTCCTATCAAATAAAATGGGAAAAAAGGGGGAGAGGTGGCTGTCAGGAGCAATGGATTTGCAGAGCAGGCACTGAGCCCCATAGATAACCATGGAGGCAAAGACAAAAAAGAAAGAGGGAGAGGGAGAAGGAGAGGGAGAGGGAAAAAAAATTCAGTGAAGGAGCCCATTTGAGTCTGAACCAGCCTAAAGACCAAACAGAACTTGTCCCTGTGTTGTACTCCCCAGGTGTCTCACGCTGCCCTCATCCATGGGTTTCCCAGGGAAACTGGTGTCATCAGCACTACTTGGAAGTTGAGGTGACAAGGGGAAATGGCATGCAGGCAGCCTGTACCTTGTAGCTAGGGCTGTAATTTTGGAAAAATGGAAAGTCATTTCAGTGGCCCCTCCCAATTATGAGCCATCGACTTTCTATACTAATGATAAAGGGACCAGAATTCCCATCTGAGCTACTGTACTTTAAACAGAATATGTATTACCTTCTGAAATAAAGCTGCTTATGCGTACCAACCAATCTGTTTCAGTATTGTGTCACTGAGACAGATCTTGATGGCAGAGCCCAGAGCAGTTCAGATAAAAAGCCTTATGTCCATGATGATCTATCACCCAGGGGGTTCCCAGGCCTGTTAGGGCAGCTTGTGGGCTACTTTGTTCAGCTGATGGTTTTCAACTTTGCTATAAGGAGGGAAGGAAAAAATGAAATTTATAGAAAATCTGAAGGTTCCCCCCCCCCCCCCTTCAGCTTTCCATTCTAGCATAGCATCTTGCAGAAAATGCATTTAGGGCAGAGTCCTGGAGATTTCCTGGAAGCAAAGGCTCGGCCACGTGCCTGGCAGTGCCTGCTTCTGATAGTCTTCTCTGTCCCAGCTGCAAAGTGCAAGGCATCTTTCTATAATAGAATTATCTAAAGTGTCTCAAGCTTTGGCTCACATTAACTTGTATTTACATGGCAAGGCACTCAATGGAGGAACCAAAGGTCACTCCTCTCTGTATCTGGATTTTCTAGAATGGCCAGGCAATTGGAACAGCTTCCTTGTGGATTAGTGGGACAGTCATGAAAAGTCTACTGGGACAAATCCCTTGAGTGGCAGACTTAGGATCTTAGGTTGAGGTCAATGGTGATGGTTTTCCTTTGCTACTCCCCATACGGTATTCCTGGAATAGTGGCTCACACATATGTGAAATCTAATATTAATTTCCTGCTAAAATATGTTAAGAATCTCCCAGAGTTTTATCTTTCAGTTTAAAAAATATTTTAGTAAGCACTTTGAAGTATATACAGCTTTTGAATGACATAACAGGTATCAAGACTACAGAAACATCTTTACAATTTTTTTATATTTCAATTCTTATTAGTGAATTAATACTGATTTACAAATCCATAAGGTAACAGAGGTATAATTCCACACTCCCTACATTGAAAATTGCAGTAGTTCTCTCAATTGACAATATATTTATGGACATATTTGCCTATTTTTAAAATGTTTTTTAATGTACCTTCTCTTCCTTTCTAAGTCACACTTACACCTATTACTACTTCTGAATGTCTTTCCTTTTCTTTCTCTTCTCTCTCTGGGTCCTGATGGAGTTGAGTTTCAGAGCTCTCTAGTCATCTTGCCCCAAAAGACTTCTCCCCCTGCACCTGGTTAAGCGCATACATTATAGTGTGCAAGGACCTGGGTTCAAGCCCCCGGTCCCCATCTGGAAGGGGAAAGCTTCATGAGCAGTTAAGCAGGGCTGCAGGTGTCTCTCTATCTTTCTCCCCCATCTCTATCACTCTCTTCCTTCTTGATTTTTGGCTGTCTCTATTCAATAAATAAAGATAATAAAAAAAATTTCTCCCCCTCTGGGAGTCTGGACCAAAATTCGTTTAAAATATTTTTTTTAATTGGCTAAGACAGAGAGAAATTGAGAGGGCAGTAGGAGATAGAGAGGGAGAGAGACAGAGAAACATCTGCAGACCTGTCTCATTGCTTGTGAAGCAACCTCCTGCAGGTGGGGAGTCAGGTGTTTGAACTGGGATCTTTGTGTCAGTCCTTGTACTTCAAACTATGTTTGCTTAACCCGGTGTGCCACTGCCTGGCTCCCTGGACCAAAATTCTTCATGGGGTACAGAAGGTAGCAGTTCTGGTTTCTTTAATTGCTTCTCTGCTGGACATGGATGTTGACAGATTGATCCATACCCCTAGCCTATTTCTATCTTCCCCTAGTGGGGTAGGGCTCTGGAGAGGTGAGGCTTTAGGACACACTGATGAAGCCTGCTGTCTAAGAAACTAAGGATAGAATCATAGTAGCATCTGTAACTTGGTGGCTGAAAGGTAGTAAGTTATGAGGCAGGACAAATGTTTAAAAAACAGGAAACAGAAAGTAGAATTAGAGCTGGTAAGAATAGGAATCTTTGAGGTGGAAAGAAGCTAGGAAGTTTATTTTAGGTATGTTCCAAGGAACCCATGACTTTTTTTTTTTTTTTAATTTTGCTGGAGCTTGATAGTTAACATGGAAGTGGACTAAAAATATTGTCTGGGAAGATGGTGTCAGAGTTGAGATTTGGACTAAAAAGCTGTATTAGGGAGTAAAGTTGAGGAAAATATATAAGTACAATTAACTGCCTACCATGTCAATATGACTCGGCATATACATATACATATACATATACATATACATATACATATACATATACATATACATATACATATACATATACATATACATATACATATACATATACATATACATATACATATACATATACATATACATATACATATATATTCAGCACAGGAGCCTGTATAACCTCTGAGTCCCTGACACTCTGAGTTTGCAGTCTGTGGTCACAGCTGAGAACATTCTAGGCTGCACTCATTTCAGGACCAGTCTTCCTTGAGCAGCAATGGAACAAGTGGGAATCAGAAGTAAGTGGGAACCTGGGGAAATAGCTCTGAGGGCAACACTCTCATGCTTGAGATTCCCAGTTTGATCCCTGGCACCACATATGCCAGAGTAGTGCTTCCCCCCTAAGTCTCTAGTGACACACTCATATATAATAAATAAAACTAATATTTATTTTTTAAAAAAGAATATAAAAAATAGTGCAGGTGAGATAGCATAATGCTTATGCAAATAGACTTTCACGCCTGAGGCTCTGAGGTCCCAGATTCAACAAGTGCTCTGGTTAAAAAGAAAACAAACCTGGTGGCTGAAAAAAGAGTTAATATATAAAGCCAAACAAATTGTTGACTAATTATGAACCTAAAGGCTGGAATATTGCAGATGAAAATTTGGGGTCTCTGTTTTGAAAATAGCTAGTAGGTCTATTTTAGGTATATTCCAAAGGGCCCATGACTTTATTAGTTTTTGCCTGAGACTGACATCTGATATGTAGGTGGACCCAAGTTATTGTCTGGGGAGATGATGCACCACCATAAGCCAGAGCTGAACAGTGCTCTGGTTAATAATAATACTACTAATAAAACAAAAACAAAAGAATAGGAAAGCTATCAGGGGAGGGGATGAGATACGGAGCTCTGGTGTTGGGAATTGTACCCCTCTTATCCTATGGTTTCTGTCAGTGTTTCCTTTACAAATAAATAAATAAATAATAAAAAAGAAAACAAACAAACAAAAAAGAATATAAAGAAGAGCTAAATTAAGCACAGAGATGTTTGATTCTTGTCTCTTCTTATATTCATATACAATGAAGTAAGTCTGCACGTGTCTTTCCTCCTCTCTGTCTTCCCGTCCTCTCTCAATTTTTCTCTGTCCTATCTAACAACAACAACAGCAATAACAACAAGGATAAACAACAAAGGCAACAAAAGGGAAAAAATAGCCTCCAGGAGCAGTGGATTCATAGTGTAGGCACCATCCCAGCAATAACCCTGGAGGAAAAAAAAAATGAAGTGGAAGAATAATTATTGCCCTTTCTTACACTACAAAGAGTATTAAGACTAAAGGAGGTAAGGAAGAGGTGAATCCTGTTTGCCATTTAGAAGAGGACACTGGAAATTCAAGGTGTGGTAGGCTGTCAACAGTAACTATAGTTCATGTCATCTGACATCAAATCATGATAACATAGCCTTGTTAGCCAACTTCTTATCATGAAAGTTTGCCTAAGGGAGAGGTTGGTGGATGGATAATTAATATTATTTTGGTTTCATATTTTTTGCAGCAAAATTTTCCTCTTTGACTTCAGTTTTAAGTTGACTTTCGGTTCGAATTTCAGTTTTAATACCCACCCTGGAGTCCCACCCGGTTCAACTTTCATAATCTGTCAGGTGCCAAGAAGAGCACCAGAGGGCGCTAGGTCACTTGCAGAATCCATGTGATTGCTGCATAGTAATATCACCAAAGGAGAAATGAAATCCAGTCTACATTCAATATGTCGAGCCAGCATTTAAGTAAAGAAACTTCTTTGTTTCTCCCTGGCTATTAATTTTGGAACTTCTGAGTTTATGCATAATTACTATTTTCTTATAAATCCATTGAAAATGCTTAGATTAGAGTTCTTTAGAAAGTTCAAACACTGGCTTTCTTTAAAAGTTGCCATAGGCATATACATGCCTGCATGATAAAGAGGTTGTCTTCTTCTCTGAGAAGCTTATACACATCTTTAGAAGTAACTAAGACACCCGTATTCTTTTCAGAATGGAGGAGGTTGGAATTACTGTTTTTGCTTAGACTTTCAGTTCCTGTGCAGTGGCCTTCACTTCCCAGCAGCCAACACTTCAGCCCCATGGCTTACCAGGGGGTGGTCAGGTAGGAACTGGGCCTGTACACCTAGACTAAGAGTCCAGTCAGGAGGGAGGCTCACCTCAGAGTCTTTTCACACATCTGGCTGTTCACAGGGTTCTCTGGGCTATAGTGAAACAGGTGCATCAGTGGGCAGAGGCAATTTGACTCAGTTCTCATCTTAACTGAGAGGACTCATGGGAGCAAAGCAGCAAGACTAGATCAGGGGGCACATGGGTACTGGCTTGGGAGTCAGAAGATTTAGTCTGAGTTTGGCTTTGTTTTTGTTTGTCACAGTCAATATATATAACACAACCAAGGGCTGTACATTTTCTTTTTCTTTTTCAAAGAATTTATTTATTTGTGAGAAAGATAGGAGAGAGAGAAAGAACCAGACATCACTCTGGTACATGTGCTGCTGGGGACTGAACTCAGCACCTCATGGTTGAGAATCCAGTGCTTTATCCACTGAGCCACCTCCTGGACCACAGGCTGTACATTTTCTATTTCACTCTTACAAATAACTTTTTGAAGTATCCAGGGAGTTTTTGCTTTTATTCCTGTTGACAAATGAGGAATCACAAGGAGTGAACGGTGTTTAAGGTCTCTTTTCACGGTTGAAGTTCCACTCCTCATTCTGGGGCTCATGGTTTTATGCACCTGAAGCAGAAGTGTGTGGACGAAGGAGGGAGAGAGCTGGGCAAAGACCTGATGAGGTCAGTTTCTAGGGGCTGGAGATAAATGAGTGTCTACTTGTTAGGCCATTCCAGGTGGTGGTGAGTGAATGAGCATTGTGGGAGTGGTAGCTTCTTGACTTTGACAGTGAAGGTGTTTGATGAATGAGTCATAACTAAGCCTAAGTTTTGGACAATGCAGGGATTGCCAGGATCTACAATCTGCAAAGGCAGGGGCAATTGAGAGAGCAGGAGATGACAGCTGAGGGGCTTCTTTCATCCTTTGGGAGGTTGATGAGATGATGAAGGTGCTGATAGATGTCAGTTGGGGGTGACAGAAGTCACACAACTAGGGATCTCTTGCTATTCCCTCCCCACTCTCCCCTACCCCATAAACTGGCATTTGAGGGAAACCCGGGCTGTGAAGGATGTCCTGAAAGGTCTGAAAGGACTCATTGCTTTGGGGAAGTTCAATTTTATAGGAGAGGGGATTCACTTCTCCCCTTCCTCCTTTTTCTTTTTCTTTTTTTTTTTTTTTAAACCAGAGCTTTACTCAGCTCTGGTTTATGGTTATGTGGGGGATTGAACCTGGGACTTTGGAGCCTCAGGTATGAGTCTCTTTGTATAACCATTATGCTATCTACCCCTGCCTCTTTCTTCCTCTCTTTATTTCTTCTTTTCTTTTCTTTCTTTCTTTCTTTCTTTCTTTCTTTCTTTCTTTCTTCCAAAATAGAAGTAGAGAGGTAGAGGTAGAGAGACAGACACACACACACACACACACACACACACACACACACACACACACACAGAGACTATAGCACCAAAGCTTCCATAATGGGGTGGGGCCAGGCTTAAACCCACGCCATGTGTATGGCAACACAGTACACTATCCAAATGAACTATTTTGACAGACCCATTCTATGGATTTCATTTTTTACCCAGAACATAGTCCTATCCTTTATTTCTCTCTTTATGTTATTTAATTTCAAAGCTTAAACTTGATTTAAGGGAAGTCTTTAACTTTGCTGGTACAGACCGAGTCCCCAAAGCAGTGAAATATAGTTATTTCAAAGGCCAATAACAAAAGGAACTTAGGCTACAGTCACCTTCTTGTACATTACCATAACACTTCAGGGGTCAATTCCCCCAACCTAGGACTCAGGACACGGAACCCTTGCATGTATGGGACTGATGTGGCAGCGTTGCATCCAGAGGCTGCTGGACAGGGAGGACCTGGCTGGAGGTTCCACGCAGTTTCATTTTCTAAAATATAATGTCTGTAGCTCCCCTGTATATACTGCCCCTCAAATATCAACTACTTGAGAACTCTGATCCCATTCCATTTTCTCTTTGACTTTGGTCTTAAATCTTTTCTAATGGATGTGTGTCCTGAGTCCAACAGATGCTTCCAGGATCAATCAAGAGGAGATTCCAGCATCCGGTCTCTTTTGCCTCTTTTGCCATCTCTTTGTCTCCCTGCATTTTAAAGCTTCCAGGGTCAAGAGTGAGATGCTGGTGGTGGTGGTTATGGTGGTGGAGGAAGGTTGAGCTCTGACTTGGGGAGAAACAGCATCTGCTTTTTCAGAGAAGGATCCTTTCTTGCACAGGGAGAGCTGAAAGGAACTTGAGAATTCCAATTAGGCTTAAACTAATGATCTGGAAACTTTGGGGAAAAATCTGTGGAGAAGGGGGGTAGAGTGTGATCATCTTCCTTTTAATTAGTACTGGCAAGATATGTGGTCCAGCTGGTTGCACCTGGAAGGACAATGTCCAGAGGGAGTGGTTTTTCTGAGAGTATGATTTGAAGGAATCCCTTGGTGGTGTAAGGCTAGCAGTGATTAGATAAACCCAGACTCCTTTTTCCTCTTTAAGGGGGGAAAGGGCGAGTGTCCTAAGTGCGTTTTCTTATTTAAGTGGGCTTGAACGGAGCTTGGGCCACGTCTTCTCTGCCCTGCTCCTCTCATAGGCCAGTCTGCAGCTAGATAAACAAAGAGAAGCAAGGCTGCCCTTGGAGCCTGCATGTTCCTGAGGTCAGGTGCCCACCTTCCAGAACTTGACTGTCTCTGCCTGCTCTCTTAGGCATCCTGTCACTCAATAAGGAAAAGTCAGAAAACAAAAACCAAAACAAAACAGAACCAAAAAAAAAAAAAAATAGAAAAGAAAGGAAGAAAGAACGAACAAAACACCTGCTGCTGTCAGCGGCCATTGTACACCCTCCAGCAATGCGCGGGATACGGGGGACCCCAGGATGGAAGGAAGAAGGAATTAGGGTGTGCATCCCATGAAGAGCTCTCTTCACTTCACATGTCTGAGGATGGGGGTGGGTGTTGGGTCTGTGGTAACGACCTGACAACTGGATATTCCCCCCCATCCTCACCCGGGGTTCCTTTGGAAAGCGGCCTGCCCCGGGCACCTCAGTATTTTCCCAGCTCCCACGGGGCGCTTGACTGGGGGCGCAACACCTTGGACAGAGGAGCCCTGTCCCGTGCCCGGCCTCGCGTCCTCTAACCTTGCTCTCTAACGGTGTCGGCGGCGCGCATCGGGCTGCCGCCGAGGGGTCTACCTGCACCCTGTCCAGCCCGAGCCGAGATGAGCGGGTTGCCCGAGCCTCCTCACCTCCCGCCTCGGGCGGCCTGAGCCGGCGCCCACTCCAGTTGTTGCAGCAGCTGCTGGCGGCTGCGGGGAGCGCGGGGCGCGCGCAGGAGAGGCACCGGCGGCGAGGACCGAGGCTCGGAGGAGGCTCGCGGGCAAGACCGAGGCGAGGCCGTGGAGGCCGAAGAGCGACGCGACGCAGGGCTCCCGGGGGCATGGGCTAAGCGGCAGCCGCGGCCGGGCTCAGTCAACCTGAGGCGACCCGGCCGGGCGCGCACTGGGCGGCGAGCAGGAGCCGAGCGCAGCCGGAGGCGGGGGGTCGGCGCGGGGCCGCCGGGGCCGAGGGCGCTGACTACACCGCACCAACGAGTTGCCGCCTAACCAGCAGAGAGCGGCTCCTTAGCTGCGCGCGGGGAGGGGGACCCCGGCCGGAGCGCAGCGCGGCACAGCGCACACGCGTGGCGCACAGCCGGCAACGCGGCAGCCAGGCACCGCGGCCCGAGCGCAGAGCCGGGGCGGGCCCGGGGGCGGCGCAGACCTCGGGCGCGGGCGGCCCACTGCGCCCCCTCGCTCTCGGCGCTCTGGGCCCGCGTAGCCCCCGGCGAGCGAGGCGCCGGCCGGGGAGGGGGGGCTGCCTGCGCGTCTCCGCCCTCCCCCCCCGGGGCGGGCGGGCCGGCGGGAGGGCGGGCGGCGGCGGCTGGCCGTATATATCTCCGCGCACCCCGCCAGGTCGCGCACAGCGCCCCGAGCCCAGGCGCCTCCCCGCCCCCCTCCCCGCGCTCCGCGGCGGCGGCGGCAGCAGCAGCAGCAGTAGCAGCAGCAGCAGCAGCAGCAATATGGCTGTTGATGGGTGTTCGGGGTGGCGCTGGCGGCGGGAGGAGCTCCCCCGAGCCCCTGCGCCGGCTGCCCGTTGCTAGCTATGGCAAATGGTGGCGGCGGCGGCGGCGGCAGCAGCAGCGGCGACGGCGGCGGCGGCGGAGGCAGCAGTCTTAGAATGAGTAGCAATATCCACGCGAACCATCTCAGCCTAGACGCGTCCTCCTCCTCCTCTTCCTCCTCCTCTTCTTCTTCTTCCTCCTCCTCCTCCTCTTCCTCCTCGTCCTCGGTCCACGAGCCCAAGATGGATGCGCTCATCATCCCAGTGACCATGGAGGTGCCTTGCGACAGCCGGGGCCAACGCATGTGGTGGGCTTTCCTGGCCTCTTCCATGGTGACTTTCTTCGGGGGCCTCTTCATCATCTTGCTCTGGCGGACGCTCAAGTACCTGTGGACCGTCTGCTGCCACTGCGGGGGCAAGACGAAGGTAACGCGCGTCCCGGGCGCCCGCCCCCTGCGCCAGCCCCGCCGCCTCGCGGCGTCCCCGGCAGCCCACCGCCTCGCCGCGCCGCGCCGCGCCTCCCTGCATCCCCGCCCGCCCGCCTCCCCTCCGCTCTCCCCGCGCCCTCGGGGCAGAGCAGAGGGCGGCGCGCCGGGGCTGAGGAGTTGCCCCCGGTCGGCGAGCCCCGGGACCCGGACGCCCAGTGCCGGCCTCCTGTTTATCGCGGGTGCTTAGCGCCTGCGGCTGCGGCTGCGGCTGCGGCCGGGCAGGGGCGCGCGCGCCGCCCGGGGGCCGAGGTGCGGGGGTGGGGGTGGGAGGGGGCAGCCAGCCCGCGGGCTCGGGGAAGCGGGGGCCTCCGGGTGCGCGCTCCGCACGGCTCACGCGCGGAGGCTCGGTCGCTCTTAGTGGGCGAGGGGGTGGAGTGGGGGACACATCAGCCCGCACTTTAGAAACCTGTTGGGGAGATGAGTTCGTGGAGTAAGAAGGAAGCTAGGGAGGAAGTGGGGTGGCGGAGGGAAGAAGAGGCGAAATCCTTTGGGCCAGGGGGGGAAATAGTCTGGACTGGGAATCCCCTGGGGAGAAGTGCGGTGAGAGGAAGTGGAGAGACCTGGGTGGTGGGCTTGGGATGGAGTGGGAAGGAAGCGTGAGAAACTCGGGAAGATGCATCCCAGTTTGGGAGTTCATCATGGAGGTTGCCACTTTAGGAATGTGATGAAGTAGCATCTGTGATGTTACCTCCCTCTCATCTCTTGGATAGTCTCTTGGAATCGGTCACTCGCCCCTTCCACACTTTTTAGGTCCCTGGAAATGCCACTAACAGCTCTGTGAGAGCCTTAGTGGCTGAGCGGTGGCCTCCTCCCCGACGCTTTTGAGGTGGCTGGATGTTGGCTTAAGCTATTCCTGGCTCAGAGACGCCCACCAGCCTGGAGCTTCACTACACCTTATGTATGGTTGCTAAGCTGACTGCCCGGTCTGTCACTGTGTCTCTAGAGATGTCCTCTTCTCCTACCCCCACTGGCTGAAGGAGAAGGGGTGGGGGCTGCGGTAGCAGTGGCGCAGCCCCCTCCCCTAGAGAAAACTACAGAATAAAAAGAATGAGCTGGAAATTAGAATGACACTCTGGCTCTTCTTTTGAGTAATTCCCATCCCTGGGGAACCTCTGGATGTTAGCGTTTTTGGAGGGAAGGGAGCTCAGAGGAACAAGACAGGAGGTTGCAACTGAAAGGAAGATCCTGGTTCTCAGTCTTCACACCTTTTCTAGTAAAAGTTTATCCAAAGACCCTTCAGACTTTCAAAGGGTACAACAACTTGTAGCAGCCTCCTTGCTTGCTAAGGAAGGAGAGCCAGCGGCTGTGGGTGAAGGCTGGCTATAAAAACACAAGGGCAAACCGAAGCTCTCTTGCCTGATCATTAATTATACATCGTGTCAGGTGCTGGAGCTCAGCTGTGTTTTGTGGCAGCACATTTGTGTTTTGGAAAGTAGTGATGTGTTGGAAATAAGGGAGAAAAATAAAAGTCACCATTTGCTTCCTCTTCTTCCCACTTTTTTGGAGGGGGTGGGGAACTCCAGATGTTGACCAGCCATTTTCTTCGCAGTTAACTTAGTTTCCATTAGAAGTTTCTTGTTAAGGTGGAAGACCGTTCATACTCTGGAGACACCTTCAAGTTAAGTATTGGCCTAACCATGAGACCCTGAAATAATGTCTTTATTTAGCACTCCTCCCAGTAAGCTCTTATTCAGTCTCTCGCCTCCCCTTCCCCTCTCCCCTCAAATGCATCACCACTCCTCCAACTCCCTGAACCTGTGGTCTTCAGTCCTGGGAAGGGTTTATTTTATTTTTCTTTACTCAGATTCAGTGATTGTCCTTAGAGGCAAAGATAACTCAATCATGTGCTTTTAAAATGTTCTCTAGGCTGAATGATCTTGGTGGAATTTTGAACAACTTCTTTTCTTTCCTTTGGGGACTGAGTAGTTGATCATAATGAAAACTTTTTTTTTTTTTGGATGAGTTAAAATACATTGTGGTGTCCTTGTGATCCTGGGTTTTAAATGCTAAGGATACATCAGTGCCAAGGCAGATAGAATGCTAACTTAGTAATATATGTAAGGGATCTCCCTCTTAAATGATGATCAAGTGTAACTTCTGTCAGTTTTCTCAAGAAACTAGGTTTTGGGCAATGACCATTCGAAACAAATAAACAAACAAACCAGATCATATGTAACTGGTACTAACAGTTCTGCTGAATTGCCTTAAGTTGGAAATTCTACAAGAAGCCATCCTGGGTATGTGAGATGATTTGCAGTGGGTCAGGAAGATGTAAGGATAATATTGTAGCAATCAGGTCACTTTTGATACCAGTTGAATCCATTTTAGAATGTGCTCTACATAGCTACCCTTTGGTTTGCTCAGTTAAACTATGTATAGCCAGGGCATTGTTCCCAATAATAGTGTTAGGTTATTGAAAAAGTCATGATGCATTAAAAAAAAAAAAAGAAAACATATGTCATGACTTTTCTGACAATTCAATAATTATAAGCTTTTCTTCGTACCTCTGTTGTCTGTATTTCTACTGTAGCTGTGGGTTTTTATTCTCAATCTTCGTGCTTTCTAAATATTTGGTGGTTGGTGAGATGCTATACAGAAGAAAGTGTTCGACTTAAATTCGAAATTACTTATTTAAGTGCTGGGTTTTCCAAGCAAACCCAGATGCTTTTTTTTTTCCAGATTTCTACTGACCTTCATTGAGATGTGTTTCCCCTGACTCTCTCACTCAGTTCCAAGAGAGCTTGGCCAGGAGCTGACATCCAGAGAAAGGCTTGTCTGTTTAGCATCTGAAATTTCATGAGAGATAAATTTCAGCAGGGACCTTGAGAACTGAAGGCATTCACCCCTGGTCCACACCATCCATTTGATCAAAGGAATCTGACACTGTGGACATACATTGCAGGGGATCTCATTATTACTACCTTTGGCCTTTGAGTTTAAAATGGTGAATGACTTTGTTATTTTTAAAAGAATGGTATGTGGATTTTTTAGAAAATAAAGAAGAAAATGAATTCTATTTCTCCCCTGTTGGAAACCCGGGAACAGTCATTTCCATATTATGTTCTTTGCTGTGCTTTTTCACATTAGTATTTTATTTTTTATTGTTTTCCCTCACTGTTGGGTTTCATTAGAACCTTCTGTTCACTTGGTCATGACGTTCTGAGATCCAATCAAGATGTGGTACTGCAGCCTGTGACCTTGAAGAAGTCATTTAACCTTTCTGGTCTGTCTTTCCTTGTGTATATAAAATGAGAAGATTAAATTTTGTGAGTTCTAACATCCTTTTCTGCTCTGCGATTGAGTGGAAGGAGTCAAGGAACTGTGGGTAATGTTTCTAGTTTAGAATATGTTTTGCAATTCTTCATTTATTTTTCTAGGAATTTTAGCCTCAGTGTGTGCCCTTAACCCCATCTTCTGCTTTTCTTCTGGCATAATCTCTGCTTCTTTTTAAATATCTGGGGAATGGCCAGGAAGGTGGTTCTGTGAGTAGAGTTCATGTTTTTCATGTGTAAGGCCTTCTTCTTCTTCTTTTATTATTAAATTTTTATTTATAAAAAGGACACACTGACAAAACCATAGGATAAGAGGGGTACAACTCCACACAGTTCCCACCACCAGATCTCCGTATCCCATCCCCTTCCCTGATAGCTTTCCTATTCTTTAACCCTCTGGGAGTATGGACCCAGGGTCATTGTGGGATGCAGAAGGTGGAAGGTCTGACTTCTGTAATTGCTTCCCCGCTGACATGGGCATTGGCAGGTCAGGGCTCTGGGGAAACAGGGCTCCAGGACACATTGGTGGGGTCATCTACTCAGGGAAGTCTGGTTGGCATCATGTTAGCATCTGGAACCTGGTGGCTGAAAAAAGAGTTAACATATAAAGCCAAACACATTGTTGACTAATCATGAGCCTACAGGCTGAAATATTGCAGATGAAGATTTGGGGTCTCCATTTTGAAGATAGCTAGTAGGCCTGTTTTAGTTATATTCCACGGGGCCCATGACTATACTAGGTTTTTCCTGAGCCTGACCTATGAGGTCCTCTTCGATCACTAGCACTGCATATGATGTAGCAATGCTTTGGCTTCAGTTTCTTAATAGGAACAAATAAATAAAGACAACTACCAGGTGGTTTCACTTGCATGTGGAATCTAGAGAACTGGAATACATAACCCTGAAACAAATGGACAACAAAAAACAAACAAACAAATGAACTGTAGGACTGTGGTGGTTACCATTGGGAGGTTAAGGGCATAGAATTTTTGTGGTGGGTATGGTGTGGAACTATGTCCTGTAACCCCACAGTCTTGTAGCCTGGTATTAACACACACACACACACACACACACACACACACACACACACACACACACACACCAATTAATTAAAAAAGAATAAATAAATCTTTAAAAATAATTTCTGGGGACATGGAGGTTAACTTTCGATGGAGCCAAGGTTTGCTGAAGGACCTGCATGTGGTAGACTCACTCCTGCTCTCAATTTGAGCTGTCTTCCCTGTAGAAATCTGGACTTGGCCAAGGCCATCTACAAGCAGTGATTTACTGAGGTGCTATCTCCGTGGCTCTGCTTGAGAAAACAACATGTTTCCTCTGCCAGGCTGGTGACTAATCTAAATATCAGATCCATCACAGCTTGGTCATTACCCATGGTCAGGCCTGACATAGCCAATCAGAGTTGAAATCTTAGTGCCTTCGAATGCTTGATTCCAGATTGGTCCTGGTGCTTCATCTCTTCCTGAGTATAGGCTGTACTGGATGACCTTCAGATACTCCCTTTTGATCAGATCACCTCACCGGTTTTGGAGAAATTCGTAGGTTTCAGTCACAGAGGCTCTCCAGCTGGCATTCCCATGTCCTGAGAAGTCTTGCTTCTTATTCCTGGCTCTTTATGGAACTGGACGCTTTGGTAGAGATGGCAGCATCTGACAGAAACAAGTGCAAATCAGAGACCCCATGCTGATTATTTGCAGGGCATCTCTGGCTGCCACCATGTCAAGTCTCAATTTCTTCATTTGTAAAAAGAGTAAGATGCTTATTTTGTTCAGTTCTTAAAAGGAATGACAACAATGAGTATATAGCATCCAGCAAAAAAAGCTGGCACTTAGTGGGCTTCTTGTTTGGCAAGAGATAGCTTAGGAGCTATCACAGATTCACAAAGTGTGGAGTTTATTTTCCCTTTGATTTCTTGAACTTAAAGCCCCAGACTGAGAGACACTACAACACATAAAATGCCCATGCCAGTAGAGCTCCTAGACCCTGAAGTCTGCTATCTTGGGTCATACTGAGGTTTGGACTTAAGATTCTTTTTCTTAAGACATTTATTTATCTATTTATTTTTTGTTTGTGATTAGTAGTGGGTTAAAATATTTTAAGATTACCATTATGCAGTTCCATACCACACCCATCACCAAAGTTCTATGCCCCAACCCTCCCATCTCCCAAAGATAACCATTATAGTTCTCACAAGTCTTAGAGTTTGCCCTCTCTCTATTCTCCCCCTCTTTGTGTGTGTTTTTCAAGTTCACATATATCAGTTCTCTAGATTCCACATATGAATGAAACCACCAGGTAATTGTCTTTCATCTCTTTATTTATCTTACTGAGCACAATCCCCTCCAGTTCCCTCCATTTTGTCTCAAAGGACATAATATCATATACTGTTTTTGATCTGCAGAGTCGTATTCCATGGGATATATATGCCATAAATTCTTTAGCCAGTTGTCTGTTGGTAGGCATTTAGGCTACTTCCACTCATTGGTTATTGTGAATAATGCAACTGCGAACATAGGGGTGCATATTGAACTTAGGATTTCTTGACTATTACATGACTAGGAGACTGGAGAGGTGCGCAAACCAGGAAGGCTGAACATTTTCCAGTTTTCCATATAACAATACAACCAGCTTTCTTTTGACATCCCCTAGGGCAGTGTTTCCTATATTGGGTCCTGTAGTGCACTTGGCCTTGAAAAAAAAAGACTCAAGGCTCATTGCATGCTGGGGTTCCCCCTTAGATTCACATCACTGGCTTGGTAAAGTTCTCTGGTAAGACACTGGTAAACCTGCTCTCTTTAAAAATACCTATTTTATTTTATTTTAATTTATTTTGAGAGAGGGAGAATGGGGGGGGGAGAAATAGAATTAAAGCTTTAACTAAATACAATTAAAGCTCAGCTCAATTGCTAAGTGCTGCCAGGTATTGAACCTGTGTCTTTTGCAGCCTTTCAGCAGCCTTGCCTAGATGTCAGGCTTACCTCTGAACATGCAAGAGCCAGCCCAAGGTCTCAGGCAAGGATTTCCTTGATTTGTGCCTTGGTTTTCATATCTGCAAATGTAAGAGACTAATAGAGCACAGGCCAATGGGAGTAGGCATTTTCACTAACCTCATTTTACTGCATTTTCTGTGAAGGGATTGGTGACTTGAGTCTTTGTCCATGTGTTCAGGGTCCTTTTCCAAACATGCATCAGGAGGAAAAGTATAATTGCCCTAGCATTTGGCTTAGGAGAGAAATGATTCCAAGGCCAAGGCTAAGTGGGCCCCCTCTTGTCTCACTACAGATAAAATGCTGGCTTTGGGTCTCTCTTTGCCTTTCACCAGGGGGAAGAGAAACCTGGGTACCGAAGCAGTCAGACTGGCATGAGGTTGCAATGCCAGGACCTCCTTCCCAAAGTGGGCAGCTGGGGTGTCCCAGCTCACACCTGCAATGGCTGTGCTAATCTGCGAATCACAGCAGCCAACACCACCTTTCTGAGACTTCAGAGCTGTGGAGTCTCTGGAGAGACACCTCTGTGGCTCTGGTGATAAGGACCGTACATGTGCTGTGCTGCCACAGCTCCCCAAGTCTTGTCGAGAACACTGGTCTTCACCAAGAGCAGTCTCAGGGCAGACAAGTCCGTGTCCTCTGAGACCCCACAGCTTTTCTGGATACAGCAGGGAGCTGCTGAAAAGTGTCTCCTTTTTTCCAAAATACTTCTTCAGTGAGCGGAATCCTGGCCTTAGGCACATGGAGAAGGACACTTGGGGCCCCATCCACAGAGGTGTGAGTGTGGGGGGGTCCTGGCATTCTGATAGAAGACCCAAGGCATGCCCAGTTGGAGACTGGATCTGTACAGAGTATCTAATCCTGGGGCATCTTAAAACCTAATATGCGCATGGATCACCTAAGGGTCAGGGAAATGAAGATTATTACCAGGAAAGTCTGGGGAGGGGCCAGAGAGCTACCTTTCTGATGAGACACAGCATTCTGTTTTGTACAGATCATACTTTGCGTAGCAGAGATCTAGTTCTTTCCATAGTATCATCAGACCCCCTCCTCCCAATTAAAAAATAGATATGCCTATTAATATTTTTTATTCAAGCAACATTGGTTTGTAACATCATGTAAATTTCAGGTATAAAGCATTATAATTTGACATCTACATATATGTGTATATATATATATGTGATTGTATTCATCTGAATTGTAATTTGACATCACAGTTGGCACTGGAAGTCTAGCTTCTATATGCTATCCTATAATTGACCACCTTTACTCCCTCCACGAACCTCAAACCCCTTTCCTGCTGGCAACCAAGAATTTGTTGTTTGTATCAAGAGATTGATCTGTTTGTTCATTTGCATTGTCTGTTCATACACCTCACTGTAAATATGGAAATTCCCAACTCTTCAGCAATGGAATGGGAAGAGAAGATGAGAAATTTCACTCTTGTCAGGACAGCTGGGCTGAGAAAATTCTGTCTGGGCCTCTCCAGGTTGCTGTGGTTCAGTCTGGGCATTTAATGCTAAAGCTGATTGTTCGGGTGCCCACTCCGCTGGTTTGGGGTTGGACTGTGGTGGCCAGCACAGCATCTCCAGATGCATGGGTGGGGTCTGTGTGCTGTCCATCAATGTTTGGCTTCGCCATTATGCCAGCTATTCACGCTGCAGTTGGTGAGACTTTCTGGAGTCCAGCGTCCAGGGCGGTAACTCAGTCAAACCGCTTTCTTGTAAAATTAAAGGCTCCTGGTGTTGCCAGGGCTGCGCTGTGGTGATGCTCCAGGAAGGCAGCTGCCGGCCACTCCCTTAGGAGTGTTTGAAGTCAGCGGGCAGCAAAACTACCAGGCTGATTTTTTTTTCCCATTGGGACCTGGGTGGGTCTTTCCAAATGGAGGGCTCAATCTAAAAGGACTGGACTCCAGACCTAATCACTGGAGGGTGGAGAGAGGTGGGTAGAGAAATGGATAGCACTCTGCTGTGCAGTCTCCGGTTGTGCTTCTCAAGAATTTTAGCAGGTGAAATTGAAGGTAGCTCCTTTTCTTGCTATAGCAAGGTGTTTTTTTTTTTTTTTTTTTTTCCCACAGCACATAATATCAGGGGCTTTTTCTTTGAGTTATGCTTTCTGTGTTGTCCATTGTCCCATAAACTTAATTTGTGAGTTTCTTCAACAGCCCAGATGAAGAAGGGCTTATAGCCCAGTACAAGTAGGTCCTCAAGTAATTCTAATGTTACTGTTGTTTTTGCTTTTATTGCGGAGTAAGAAGTGCATACTGTGTGGCAAGACCTGAGGTGCTAAGGAAAAATATCACTCCATTTTGACTTGTATTTGATAGGTTGGAAGGGGAAAAGTGAGTTAACTTCTCATAGGGTTTACTCAGGTCTGGCTTCTGAATTGCTTCCAAATCTGTGAAGTCAGGAGCCACATCATTCATGTAGATATAGACAGAGACAGACACAGACACTGATAAAGATATAGATACATATATAAGCACATAGGCGTTAGGAAGGCTATTTCCATAGTGTTTAGATGAAGGCTGGGTAGGACTTTAGAAGATGCAAATCCCTTTTACCCTTTTAAAATAATTTTATTACTGATTTATTTGTGGTTTACCAGATTATAAAATTGCAGGGATATAGTTCCACTCCATACCCACTACCAAAGTTTCTCCCCCCAACCCCCACTGTGGTTTTTATGAAATCTTAGAGACAGTTTACAGTTTGGCCACTGTAAATACTTTCAATTCCTTTTTGGAAAGTGATTTGTTAGACGCTATGGAGGAGCTCTGGATGAAAAGGATGGACTTGACTTGGAGGCAGAGTGGTGCTTGAGTCATTCCAGGATTTTAATTATTCATGCCACCCTGATCTCTCTTGACCAGTGCATAACAAGGATTTAGTTCCTGACGAGCAGTTGTTTTCAAGGTTGGATGAGCCAGGTGGGGGAACAGAAGGGCAACTTCAAAAGAATGGCTGTTTGAAGATGAAATCTGCTTTGTTTTCAGCATTATTTGGTGATTGTTTTGGGGACATTGTGTCTAATTGCCAATTTGAAAATGCAATTGGCACTCTAGGTCCAGAATGAATATATTTAACATCCTCAGACTGAGCCTCCCAATAAGATCTCATTTACCTGTATGACTAATGCTCAAACATAAATTATTTACAACACCTCATTTATTTTGTATTCTTTATGCTGTTTCATTGACCTTCCTACTAGATTTTCTCAGGGACCCAGACCCAGTTGACTCTGGGCATTTCCAAGGTAATTAGCAGAAAGACCTGTATCCTTTCCTTCTCTCCTTTCTTCTGCTCAGCATCCTTTCCTTTCCTTCCTTTCTTCTCTAGTAATTCCTGCCAACCAGGAGTAGAGGGACTGAAGTTTTCAGGCTAGTGAACAACAAATATGGGCTGAGCAGCAAGCTAGAAGCACAGGTATGAAGTCATAATAGTGGGAGGGATCTCGGTCTTACTGCCTCCCCAGTGCCACTACTTGGAGCCCTTTGCAGTATCAACAGACAGGATAAGAGACTCACTAACAAGTCTGCCATTCCATTGACTCACATCCATCTTAGAATGAATGAAAAGGCTTTTTTCTTTATCCTCACCCCTCTTTCTTTTTGCTTGAGTTTGCTTCTGGTATGCAAAGTCTCAGGGTGGATTTTAAATTCTGAAGTCAGTTCAATAAAGTCCTGGAGCAGGTTGATGCTCAGATGTCAGCCAATATTGTTGAGATATAGAATGACCTTGACCTATGTAGGCAGCTTTCTTTCTCTCTCTCCTGAACTCCCTGGTGTCCTTCTTCTGAGCTGGTGGGATTTCCCCTTCCGTCACCACCCAGAGAGGGAGACATCCTGTTCTGCTTGATGCTTCTCAGAGTTGGCCCTCTGAAATGTGTTTGATCTTATCAGAAGCTGTGGGTAGAGGTTTCTGACTGTCCCTGGAATTATGGTCACTTCACCCATGGATTGTGGCAACCATGGTTGATCAAGTGTCAGGGTTCACAGAGAGTATGGAAATGGTCTGAACTCATACCTCCAAGTGAAGTCAAAGATTCACCTCACTCTTAAAAAAAATAAAAAAAGATGCCTATTTCTTTCTTTCTTTCTTTCTTTTTTTATTTAAGAAAGGATTAATTAACAAAACCATAGGGTAGGAGGGGTACAATTCCACACAATTCCCACCACCCAATCTCCATTCCCCACCCCCTCCCCTGATAGCTTTCCCATTCTCTATCCCTCTGGGAACATGGACCCAGGGGTCATTGAGGGTTGCAGAAGGTAGAAGGTCTGGCTTCTGTAATTGCTTCCCTGCTGAACATGGGCGTTGACTGGTCGGTCCATACTCCCAGTCTGCCTCTCTCTTTCCCTAGTAGGGTGGGTCTCTGGGGAAGCGGAGCTCCAGGACACATTGGTGGGGTCCTCAGTCTAGGGAAGCCTGGTCGGCATCCTGATGACATCTGGAACCTGGTGACTGAAAAGAGAGTTAACATACGAAGCCAAACAAAGTGTTGAGCAATCATGGATCCAAAGCTTGGAATAGTGGAGAGGAAGTGTTAGGGGGGTACTCATTGCAAACTCTAGTGTACTTCTGCTTTCAGGTATATATTTTGCAGTAGTTTATGGATACGTGTGAACATATGCTCTCTCTCACAGAAACTGGTGTATATCTGGGTTTTGGGACTTTGTTAGAAAGTGAACCACCTGAGATGGAATTAGAGTGTACTATAAAAGGAAAGGTCTCACCTGAGTAATGAAGCTGAAGGGTTGTCATTCCACACGTGAAGTCTCTGGACACAGTCTGAAGTGAAGCATGTTGAGGTGGCAATCGTTGTGTTGGTTAGGTAGTGATCGGCAGATGCAATATTATTTGATATGGATTGGGAGAGGCATACGGGAAAGTGGGCCCTATCCAAGGGTTCCAGGACTGGGAAGTAGAGGCTCTATAGTGGAGATGTGAGGTTCCTGCTGTCTTAGGGTTCAAAAAGACACTCGATAGTTAATGTTATCATCACATTATTGGGTAATTGGGTTAACTTTGAAAAGTCCTTTTGTTATGGTTTGCTATACAGTACCCAGTATCTTGTATATAGCTGTGCAAGATGCCTATTTCTTAAATTTTTGCATAACCCAACTTTCCCTGTAAGATTTCTTTTTAACGTTGTTCTATACTTTGTATTCAGTCCTAAATGGCTCTTGTGCTGATTGTACAAAATGTAGGTCATACAGAAAGGCTTTCTAGGGAGGGGCATTTCACATTCACTAAGACCCAGAAGGCAGTAAGTATTGGCAAGGCTCTAGAGAAACTGGAACCCTCGTACACTGCTGGAGGAAGTGTAAGATGATGCAACCACATTGCAAACAGTACTGTGATTCTTTAAAAAATTAAAAATAGGGGCCTGGGAGGTAGCTAAACCAGCCAAGGTACATGCTTTACCATGCATGAGATCCTGGGTTCATGAGAACACCAATGGAACACCATGGATAGTGGAGGGGTATTTTATGCTTCTCTTTTTCTCTCTCTTCTTCTCTCTTTACCTTACCTTTCCACTTTTTACAAAAATCACAGAATAAAAAGGGCACTGGTGGAGGAGGCTCAGTGCACAATGCTTGGGTTCATTCTCTGTCACTGAATTGAAAAAAAATGGACTAACCATATGACACAACATTTCTACTTCTTGTACACATTCAAAGGAAGATATTTAAAGACACATACTCATAGCAGGGTTATTCATAATAGCCAAAAGGTGCTAGGTTAGTGGTGGAATCAGCTCGCAGACACCTATCATAGAAGGATGAGAGATTATACCCATATGAGAGCAGCTGTCCTGTAAATCGTTATTTTCCCAATAGTCAAAAGCTAGAGGGAATCCAGATGTCCTTTAATGGATGAGTGGATAAAAAATATTGTCTGGGTGCCTGGAAGGTGGTGCAGTGGATAAGGCATTGAACTCTCAAGTCTGAGTCAATGCCCAACATCACATGTACCAGAGTGATGTCTACTTCTTTCTTTCTCTTATTTTTCTCTTTGATAAATAAATGAAGTCTGTGGTCTGGGAGGTGGTGCAATGGATAAAGCACTGTACTGTCAAGCATGAGGTCGTGAGTTCAATCCCTGGCAGCACATGTACCAGAATGATGTCTGGTTCTTTCTCTCTCTCCTGTTTTTCTTTTCTTTCTTTCTTTCTTTCTTTCTTTCTTTCTTTCTTTCTTTCTTTCTTTTTTTCTTTCTTTCTCTTTCCTTTCTTTCTCTCTCTTCTTTTCTTTTTATTTTTTTGCCTCCAGGGTTATTGCTGGGGCTTGGTGCCTGCATCACAAATCCACTGCTCCTGGAGGCTATTTTTTTTCCCTTTTGTTGCCTTTGCTGTTTTATCGTTTTTGTGGTTATTATTATTGTCATTGATGTTGTTGTTGTTGGATAGGACAGAGAGAAATGCAGATCGGAGGGGAAGATAGAGGGGGAGAGAAAGACACTTGCAGACCTGCTTCACTGCCTGTGAAGCAACTTCCCTGCAGGTATGGAGACGGGGGCTCAAATGGGATCCTTATGCTAGTCCTTGCACTTTGCGCCACATGTGCTTAATCTGCTGCACTACCACCCGCCCCCCTCCTCCTATATTTCTCATTAATTAATAAATAAAATCTTTAAAAATAAATGAAATCTTAAAAAATATTGTCTGTATATGAAATATTCAGTTCGAAAAAAGAAGAAAATTTGGGTTCTGGGTGGTGGTGCACTTGTTTAAGTACACAGAGTACTGTGCACAAGGACTGGTGCAAGGATCCAGGTTTGAGCCCCCATACCCCAACTATAGCAGAGCTGCTTCGCAAGCGGTGAAGCAGGTCTGCAGGTGTCTGTCTTTCTCTCCCTCTCTATCTTCCCCTTCCTTCTCAATATCTCTCTGTCCTATACAGTAAAAAAGAGGGGAGGGGCAGATGGGGCACACCTGACTAACACACACATTACAGTGTGCAAGGACCCAGGTCCCCACCTGCAGGTGGAAAGCATCACAAGTGGCAAAGCAAGGCTGCAGGTGTCTGTCTCTGTCTCTCTGTCTCTTTCCCCTTTCTCACTCCCCTCCCTCTCAGTTTCTATCTCTATCTCTATCTATCTCTCTGTCCAGCAATAAATAAATAAGTAAATAAAAATAAATAAATTCCTGCTGGGAATGGTGGATTCATAGTGCTGTCGCTAAGCCGCAGTGATAACCCTAGAGGCAAAGAAGAAGAAGAAAAAAAGAAAATTCTGGCACAAGCTACAGGTGGATGAATTTTGAAAACTTTATGCTAAGTGAAATCAGCCAGCCAAAAAAGATAAATAATTTTTTGGAGAGGACAGAGAGAAATTGAGAGGGGAGGAGGAGTCAGAGAGGGAAAGAGAAAGATAGACACCTGCAGACCTGCTTCACCACTGCTGAAGCAACCCTCTTTCAGATGGGGCTTGAACCTGGATCCTTGTGTGGGTCCTTGAGCTTCGTACTATGTGTGCTTAACCTGGTGCACCACTGTCTGGCTTCTTATATATATTTTCTCTACGCCTTGGTCTTCTAGTCTATAAAATGGGGTTAGAAAAGTACTTAGTACAAGTTGCTTTGAAGATTAAACATAAGGAGTGTCCAATAATACTTGGAAATGTTTGTTAATGTGTTTAATCCAAAGAAGCCAATTACTCCAGTGCACAAAGAGAAATCTAACAAAATAAAAGCATAGTGAGTGTGGAGGTCAATGTAAACCTGAGAAGGAAGAGAAAAAAAATCTAGGGGAGTCTGGGGTGGTAGCGCCCCAGGTTAAGCACACATGGCGCAAAGCACAAGGACCTGCACAAGGGGGGGTTACTTCACAAGCAATTAAGCAGGTCTGCAGGTATCTATCTTTTTCTTCCTCTCTCTGTCCTCTCCTCTCGATTTCTCTCAGTCTTATTAAAAAAAAAAAGGCTGCCGGAAGTGGTAGATTCCTAGTACACTCACCAAGGCCCAGTGATTGGAGGCAAAAAGAGAGAGAGGAGAGCTAAGAGGAAACATCTGAGAATCAAGTGCAGTTTTCTAAAGCAGGTGAGAGACAGGATATGATAGAGATGACAAGGCTGTGTGATTAAATTAATTCTAAGATCAAGAGATAAAGAACAACACAGGCAAGTAGGCCCTAGAAAGAGAGGGAGGAAAAAAGGAAGTGTCTCACTTGCCAGTTTCTCTTTTCACCATTAAAAATGTTTTACAGCCCTGCCTAACATTTAAATAGCATCATCCCTGGAGATAACTGTTTCAGTTTCATTACAGTCTGTGTTCATAGAGTACAAATAGAAACCTTCGTGATTTTATTAGTTTCCATGCAACTGAGGAGAGATTTGCATGATAACATTTCAACTCCTGACTTAAAGAAGGGACCAATTAAAAATATAGCACTTGCATTGCCTGTCACTGGAAAATGAAAAGGTTCCCAGAGCTTTTCAAAAAATCTGTCATATCTGGTTCATGGCCATAAATCAGATGCAATAACTAATTCTTAAGTTTTTAGTTTGTATTGCAAGAATTACCCTCATCCCCACCCCCTACTCCCTGCCAGTAATAGTTAAACTCACTGTCAAAATAGAAAAATATAACCCAGTATTTTTGTCTGGGTTTCATCAAATCCTACGCAGTTATCTATTCACTCAAGTATACCCAAAAGCTACCTGGTACACTGTGGACCTATCAGGTGTTAGTGTAACTTATCGGTGACAGGTTTAAACTTAACACATGGCCCTGGTCGCATAAAGTAACTGATGTTATGTAGTCTAAGAGACTGTTCTGCACATTCTGATGTACTGGCTTTTCACAGTTTTGGAGGGAGTTTTATTTCAGATGTTACTGAGTGTGTGGGAATCACTCCTTCACAAGCCTACCCTGCCTTGCCACAGCAGCTGTGGTCTTCTGCTTTCAGCAGATGGGATCTCTGTGGAAAAGGGTGGATGTGAACATTCTCCATCTGGAGTTAAGGGAAAGCATCAAAATAAGATATTTTGCATCTCCTCTTCAATCACGTTTCTTTCCATGCCTGACCTCAACAAAGCCAGTCTATCATAACACCACTCACTGTCTATCATCTAAGACATTTTCATCTTTCCTCCACATGAAAAATCAAAACAATGCTCAACAGTGCTGTGACTATATCATCAGAAGTCACAGAATCATTAGAGTCATGGAAATCTTAGACTTTTTAATGGCAGGTTCAGTGGTATTTCCAATGGTGTTTGTGTTCCCGGACTGTGATTCTTAAATATGCCACTTCATTCAATTCAATATTGAATTTTTGGTGAGTTGTCAATCAAATTTCACTCAAGGGATTTACAGTAGGGCCAGAACTTCTCCCTATGCCCATCACCCTGCATCATGTAGGCGCAGATTAGTTACAGGTACAAAATGATGGTTTTGAAATCTGACTTAAGACATGGCTATACATTGAAATGTGACAAAAACTGAGCCTGCTGACATGTCAACACAAAAAATCCAGCAGTTCTTTAACTTCACTCTAAGAATAGATGACATTAAGCTAGACTCTGTGGTCTGAAAGAGGATAGTTCAGTTTGCTCTTCCGCTCTAAGTGTGGAAACCATCTAAATCAAACATGGCCATCCTGGCTACTTTTTAAGTAACTACATTTTAGTCATGCCTAGAGATGAATATTAGCCACTCCGTCAATAAATGTGAATGTCATGGTGAAGAATGTTCATGGGCAGTAAATATGCAAAAATAAAAAAAGTAACAGTGATGGTCATCTCTAGGAAGAAGGGTTCAGAAGGGACTAAGGATCTATCTATTATTTTGTCCTTTTTAAATTGCTGCTAATAGATGTAAGATTGAACACCTTAACCATTTTGAAGCATACAGCTCATTAATATTAAGTGTATTTATACTGGTATGCAAGACCTTTTCAATCTGCTATGCCTACGGAACTTTCCATACCTCCTCCCCTAATCCTTAGTAAATACTTTTTTTTTTTTTTTGCCTCCAGGGTTATTGTTGGGGCTGGATGCCAGCATTATGAATCCACTGCTCCTGGCTGCCATTTTCCCCATTTTATTGGATAGGAGAAAGAGAAACTGACAAGGGAGGGGCAGAAAGGGAGGAAGAGAGAAAGAGAGACGCCTGCAGACCTGCTTCGTTGATTAGGAAGCTTCCCCCCGCTGCAGGCGGGGAGCCTGGGGCTCAAACTGGGATCCTTGTACTTCATACTATGTGCATTGAACTGGGTGCACCAACTCCCAGTCCTAGTAAATACTTTTTTACTTCTGTATCTGACTTTGACTATTCTGAATATCTGATATAAGTGGGAAAATCATGTAATCACTCTAACAGTGTTAGAATGTTACCATTCTAACAATGTTGTGAACTAGATGGCATTATCTTCTCTTAATTTTCCTCATTCCTTTGTCTTATGCAGGGGAGAGGGAAGGACAGAGCAAGGAGGTGGGTGGGGAGAGATACCACAGCACCTACCCTCATATTATCCATACAGCTTCCCCCCACCACTGCCCATTGCTGTCCATGTGGTGTTTGGACTTGAATTCAGGGCCTCATTTATGGTAAGGTACAAAATGTATTATCTCAGGGGCCGGGTGGTGGTGCACCTGGTTGAGCACACACGTTACAATGCTCAAGGACCCAAGATCGAGTCCCCAGTCCCCACATGTAGGGAGAAAACTTTGAGTGGTGAAGTAGTGTTGCAGGTGTCTTTCTGTCTCTCTCCCTCTTCCTTCTCAATTTTTGGCTGTCTCTGTCCAATAAATAAATAAAGATAATAAAACAACAACAGCAACAAAACTATATTCTCCCTCAGTTCCCATTCTCACAGACTGGGAAATTGAGGCATTGGAGAGTTTGAGTCATTGACTTGGTTACATTTTAGCAAGGAGCTGAGGTCAAAATCTAGATAGGCACTCCGCTGAGCCCATAACTTATCCCCATAAACTATTTGTTCATATCTGAAACTCCATGACTGTGTTATTAAAAGAACAGGAGTTCTATGAAAAGCAAATAAATATGTCTAAGTCCACTGATCTGTTATAAATACAATGCATTTCAGGTGTTGGTGGGGCAGAGATTTTAATCTGCACACTCAGAGGAAGGTAGTGGTAACTCATCCAGCGGTTATGAATCTTCTCTTGCTTTAGGTCGATTTCTTGCCCCTCTCCACCTCCAAGGCCTGGAAATACATTATTGTATCTCTGTATGGATTTCTTTCTAGACCGTAGGGCATTGTGGCCTTGTGCCTGCCAAACCCTATGCATGGAATCTTTGGAAGCAGGTGATTAGTTGGCCCGTCCTCAAATCTTTATCAGCCTGACTCCTCTTTCCCCAGGGCTACTAGATTGTAGAAAACATCATTTCCTTCCAGACAGTGCCAGTAACCATGCTGTGGTACTCCACTGTCCCCCTTTATATTATAGCCATGAACAGCGCCCTTGGCATTGTGCAACATGCATCCCACATGTTCATACACCTGTTTGATTTATTTATTTTAGCTGGGTTGGTATAAATCTCTCACATGAGAAATTAAAAACAGTGCAAGACCCCCAATTTTTTATTATCTTTATTAGATAGAGATAACCAGAAATTTGAGAGGGAAGGGGTGATAGAGAGGGAGAGAGACAGAGAGACAGCTGCAGCACTGCTTCACCACTTGCAAAAGTTCCCCCCTGCAGGTGGGGACCAGAGGCTCGAACAGGGGTCCTTGTGCATTGTAACATGTGCACTCAACCAGGTGTGCCAACGCCTGCCTCCAAGACCCCTAATTCTTTTTTTTTTCCATTATCTTTATTTATTGGATAGAGACAGCCAGAAATAAAGAGGGAAGTGGGAGATAGAGAGGGAGAGAGACAGAGAGACACCTGCAGCCCTGCCTCACCACTTATGAAGTTTCCCCCCTGCAGTTGGGGACCAGGGGCTCGAACCTGGGACCTCACACATTGTAATATGTGCACTCAACCAGGTGTGCCACCACCTGGCCCCCTTTTTTGACCCCTAATTCTTAATGACAAACTTGCAAGAGACACATCAAGAACTCAAGATTTGGAAAAGGCAAAAGCAGAGATCTCTGAAAAATTAGTCAGTGAACGGGTGGCCTAAGTGCCCACTGCAGATGTCGGGGTGTGAAAGTGGACTCAGCCTCCTCAGCTCAAGGCCTGCCCTGAATAACCGTTGTCTGCAATCACTTCTGACCACTGTGCTACTTTTGACATGGCATAGGAGGTGCCTCCGGCTGCCTTGTTTCCAGAAAGGCTTGTTCTTAGCACATCTTTGAGAAGTGTGAATATTCAGGGGCTGGTATATGTCTATCCCTAAGGTCCAGGGATGAGAACTAACAAGACCCAGGGGATTTAGAAAAGGCTTCTGTATTGCCACTGATGCTATTTTTAGCTCCCTCCCATGGCCCTCAATGTCTTCAAGTGTTTGTCAGCAGAGTGTACTGCTCCTGCATGGAAAATGGCAGCCAGTTCCAGGGCTGGCCTTGGAGACCATAGTCCAACTGCCTAGCAGGTCGGGTCTCTCAGACTAGCAGGCTGCTGAAAGTAGTTGCTGAATGGCCATTTGTCGTGCTTGTTGGTTCTGGATGAGGAGTTCAAGCCAGAGTAAATAGATTTATTGACTTCCCCTCCCCATCTTGGTATACTGGACAGCCTCTTGGGCCTGGTGACAAGTTGCACAGTCAGAAGCTGTTTTTTTCTTCCCTGTAGTTGCCTGACCGTGGATATAGTATGCCCAGGCCTGAGTGACATGGCTGTTACAGGGAAATATTGAGATGGCCTGGCCTGGTCCATGGGTAGCCACAATATGGGTGTGATCTCAGAGGTGGCCCACTCCTTCCCTTTCAGGCCTCCATCTTGCCTCCTGTATCTTTAAAGGCTTCACCCACTCAATTTAGGTCTTGCTTTCTTCTCTGATACTCTCCATTTTAGTTGTCCTTTCCCTGCTCTGTTGCTTCTTGTTATCAAGACTAGTAGTCTTCTTCTTCTTTTTTTTTTTTTTTTTAAAGTCTTGAGTTCTTTTTTTTTTTTTTTTTTTTTTATTTAAGAAAGGATTAACAAAACCATGGGGTAGGAGGGGTACAACCCCACACAATTCCCACCGCCCAATCTCCATATCCCACCCCCTCCCCCGATAGCTTTCCCATTCTCTATCCCTCTGGGAGCATGGACCCAGGGTCATTGTGGGTTGCAGAAGGTAGAAGGTCTGGCTTCCCCACCAATGTGTCCTGGAGCTCAGCTTCCCCAGAGACCCACCCTACTGGGGAAAGAGAGAGGCAGACTGGGAGTATGGACAGACCAGTCAACGCCCATGTTCAGCGGGGAAGCAATTACAGAAGCAAGACTAGTAGTCTTCTTCCCTTTTAGATCCCCTGGACCTTGCCTGTGTCCTGGAAAGTGGACAGTGAGTTTTTTTTCCCCCACCAGAGTTGTTGCTATGACTTGGTACTTGCACAACAAGTCCACTTCACTCTGTGGCCAGCCCTTCCTCTTGCCCTCCCTCCTTCCTTTCTTTCTCTCCCTTCTTATTCCTTTCTTCACATCTCCCTTCCTTCCTTCCTTCCCTCCCTTTCTTCCTTCTCTCTCTCTCTCTCTCTCCCTTTCTTTCTTGACAGGGCAAAGAGAAGTTGAGAGGGGAGAGAGAGAGTTAGATAGATAGATATGGAGAGAGATGGAGAGAGATGGAGAGAGAGAGAAACCTGCACCACTGGTTCACTGCTTGTGAAGCTTCCTCCCTGAACCTGGGTCTTTGCACATGGTAATGTGTGTACTCAACCAGGTGCACCACCACCCGGCTCCAGTATCTAGTCTTCTAAAAAGCCCCTTTAGTGAACTATGGCTTTTCAGGTTGTACTTGCTGTTGGGTAATGCCTTCCTTTGAATCAGGGCTGACTAACTCTATGACTTGCTTGTAACTAGTAGAATATTGTAGAGGTGACACTGTGACTTCTGACACTAGGCAGAAAGAACCCTGACAGCTTCCCTCTTTTTTTTTCTTTTCTAGAGAGAGAGAGAGAGCTATCACAAAACTGAAGCTTCCTTCAATGAGGTGGAGGCCAGACTTGAACCTGGGTTGCACATATGGCAAAATAGCACATATCCAAATGAGCTATTTTGTTGGTCCCTCCACATTTAAAGCATAATAATAATAACTTTATTGGACAGCTTCCCTCTTAGTCTCCTAGAACACTGATATTTTTGGCAATCCAGCTACCATATGAAAGAAGTTTGATGACCCTGAAAGCACTATACAATGAGCAGTCACATGGAGAGAGGTCCTGGAGGATGAGCTGCCCCATGGGGAGGAGAGATAGGCTTTTTAAGGAGCACCAGACATGGCAGTGGATTTTCCAGCTCTAGGTAATGTGAATCAGTCTGTTCATCTCTTTCTGAATTATGGACTTAAAAATTATGGCAAAAAATAATCGTTTTATACCACTACAATTTGAGATGATTTGTTACATAGCAGTTGATGAGGGGAGCAAATATTTAGGTTGACCCTCCCTGAAAATCCAACTCTTGTCCTTTCTTTAGGTTCTTTTAGTCTGTCTTCCTATGCCATAGAGAGTGTCTTCATTAAATTTTTAGTTTTTATACCTCTGGGTCTTTGACATATGCTGTCTGCTCTGACTGGAATTTCCTGTCTTTTAAAATATTTTTATTTATTTATTATTGGATAGAGACAAAGAGAAATTGAGAGGGGAAGGGGGATATAGAAAGAAACAGAGAGACACCTGTAGTCCTGCTTCACCACTTGTGAAGCTTTTCCCCCCCTGCAGGTGGGAGCCAGGGACTTGAACCTGGGTCCTTATGTACTGTAATGTGTGTGCTTAACGAGGTGCGTCACCACCTGGCCCCAAAAGTGTTTTATTTATTTACTGGCACAAGATGTTTGAGAGTCTTTGCCTTCCTTTTCCTAGTCTACTCAGCTGACTCCTATTTATCCAATGACATGCTAGTAGCTGTTTAATGACTAGATCATGCTGGAAAAAGTTTAGTTTGTAGTATTTGTCAGTTTAGTTTGTAGTATTTCTCATGGCATACATATCCCAATGTGGTCAATTTTAAGATGTCAGCATGATGTCACAGAACACAGAGGCAGATGTTGATGGCCACATTTCTCAGATATTGAAGCTGCTTAGAGAGGTCTAGATTCATTCCTAGTAAAGTAGTGGCAGACATGGATTCTTGTTTACTTGGCCTCTTTTGCACTGTTCTTACGAAGAACCTGAGATGACTAAGCACAGGTAGTATTTACTGCTGTTTTGTCTAGACCATCAGTTTATTCCATTGCTTCTTGAGTTGCTGCTGTTTGTTCTTCATGTTGGTCATACCTAACCAGTCATGCCACTGATTTCTTTTTCTTTTTTTTGATCATATTATGAATGGTCTAGACTCTGTAGTACATGGCATGGGTGTGGAAGCAGTGAGCTAATGGGCTTGTGAGACCATCTTGGGACTTGATTAATTATGGGTATCAGTCAGAGTAGACCAATGACTGTACCAAGCAACCCTGATACGCCAGTGACTTAATACAGTAGAAACTGATGTAGTGCTCATGTAAAGCACCATTGATATTGTGTGTATGGGGAGGGGGACAATGTGAACAGAAGGGATCCTTGTATGTGGTCAGGCAGGGGCCTTTGCTCCTTATGTCTATGGATCATCTTGTGATTATCTTGTGCCATCTTCTAGAGGACTCTGAAGGTTTCTACTAAATATACTCTATCCATTTACAGAAGGGGAATGAGAAATAAGGTTTATAAGGAGTGGTCAGAGAAGTCACTCACATCACTTCTATTCACATAGACCACTCACTAGCCAGCTCTCAGGCACATGGTACAAAATTACAAGGAATCTTGGGAAATAGAGCAGTGCCCCAGGTAGAGTACGAAATGAATTTGAGGAACACCCATACTGGAGAACTTCAGAATCCCATGCTGGGGGAGAACTAGGGATTTGAATTATCCCGCAGCCCCTTCTAGCTGTTCCATAGCTGATGAACACCATGACCCAGCATTATCACTGGATAAACATTGTGTACGGCAAGATGTTGTGCATAGTGTTAAGCACTGTACATGCTTCATCTCCAAGAATCCTCTTGATAAGTGTGGGTATTATTATCTACTCCATTTTATAGAAGAACAAAAGTCAAGGCTTACATTGGTGATGGTATTTGGGATGTGGGGTGGTGGCTCCATTTGAAAATAGGGTTTTCTGACAATAGAGTGTTAATGCATAATCTAAGGAAAATTTCCTGTGGTGGTTTACGGTTCCCTCAACTCTCATTTCTTGTTCCTGCCTCAGGTTATAAGCTCCTCTACTTTTTTTTTTTGCCTCCAGGGTTATGGCTGGGGCTTGGTGTCTGCACTATGAATCTGTTGCTCCTGGTGGCCATCTTTTCTCCATTGTTGGTGGTGTTGCTATTATTGTTGTTGCTGCTGCTGCTGTTGTTGGATAGGACAGAGAGAAACTGAGAGAGGAGGGGAAGACAGAGACGGGGAGAGAACGATAGACACCTGAAGACCTGATTTGCCACTTGTGAAGTGACCCCCAGCAGGGCTCAAACTGGGATCCTTATGCCCATCCTTGTGCTTCACTCTGTGTGTGCTTAACCCAGTGCACTACCGCCCGGCCCTTGCTCTTCTACTTTTTCAACACCCGTGGAACAAAGGGACCTTTGGACTTAGCTGTCTTCTCTCTTCATGGTTCAAAGAGAACGAAGAAAGGGGCCAGATGGTCATGCACTCCATGGAGCACATACATTAGCATATGTAAGGACCCAGGTTCAAGCCCTTGGTCCCCACCTGCAGGAGGGAAGCTTCGTGAGTGGTAAAGCAGTGCTGCAGTTGTCTGTCTCCCCCCTCCATGTCTCTCTCCCCTCTCCATTTTTCTATCTTATCAAACAAATAAAAGGGGGTAAATAAACCCTGAAATTGTCAAAGAGAATGAAGAGAACTCAGGAACCCTGACTGCTTATAGATGACGTCGTCGCCACTTATATGTCCCTCATGCTAAGGGCTGGCACATTGACTGTGGTTGCTTGTACTTGTCCCTACATCTTGTTTGCCCCTCTATTCTCCCTTATTTTGAATATTAATGCCTCTTCTGTTGGTACCTCATGAGCATAAGGGGGACAGATAGTAATCATGGGTTCTAAGGCCCCTGTCCCCTGCCTGCAATGAAGTTCTTTACTCTTGGAAATGCCACTTCACTTGAGCCCATTCCATCCAGTTCAGTTCTTACATTTTAGCAGAGTGAGTTAAAGAGTTCACTGCTGAAACAACAGGGAATTGAACATGAATAATGTGACTGCTTTTCTAAAGTCCAGTGGACTGCAACACACCTGTCCAAATGAGCACTCTTGCTCATTTCTTGTTAATTCAGTGTCAGTATCAAGAGTGTGCTGTCTGAGGCAGACTGCTTGGGCTCAGCTCATAGTTCTGCTGCTTGCTGATGTTTAGGTCTTTGACAAGTTTCCTTAAAAAAATCATTTTAAAAATTATCTGTACTGGATAGAGACAGCCAGGAATTGAGAGGAGAAGGGGAGATAGAAAGGGAGAGAGACTGAGAGAAACCTGCAACCCTATTGTACTGCTAGTGAAGCTTTCCTCCCCAGAGGTGGAGGCCAGGGCTCAAACCTGAGTCCTTGTACATGGTGACAGGTGACACCACCTGCCTCCCCTGACAAATTCCTTAATCTCTCTGGAAAGTGGGTTAATATTTGTGATTACTTCATGGGGTTGATGGAAGGATAGTGTGTGTTAATTGCTTAGAGTAACACCTATTACAGGGCAAGTGGCATGGAAGTGTGAGTTATTATTTAAATTTGGTTCATGATCTTTGGCAGAATGACTTTTGAATAGTGACAGTAACCTTTTAGATGGTCACTATGTCACTTGCAACTCTCCATTTTAGTCTACCAACTTTTGGAGACATAAATGGTATGTCTGTGCCACGGGTGGGATCTCATGCTGTTCATCTGGGTAGTTGGGATACTTAACAAAAACTCTCAAAATATTGTTGCTATATCGAGAGATACAAGACAGGAAAGACCTTCCTGTTCTTTTCTTTTCTTTCTCCTCCTCCTCCTCCTTCTTCTTTTTCTCTTTCTCTCTCTCTTTTCTTTTTGCTTCTAGGATTATCGCTGGGGCTCGGTGCCTGTAATACGAATCCACTGCTCCTGGAGGCCATTTTTCTCATTTTGTTGCCCTGTTGTTATTGTTGCCATTGCTACTGTTGTTGTCGGATAGGGCAGAGAGAAATCGAGAGAGGAGGGGAAGACAGAGGAGGGGAGAGAAAGATAGACCTGCAAACATGCTTCCCCACCCATGAAGTGAAAAGCCCCCCCTCCATAGGGAGTCTGGGGCTTGAACCGGGATACTTACACCAGTCCTTTGGCTTCACAGCTTAACCTGCTGCACTACTGCTGAGTCCCCCACTTCCTGTGCTTTTCTGTTAGTAACCATTAGTAACCTACAACAGTGTCCAGCCTCACAAAGTACTTCAAAGAAATGCAGTACTAAAGTAATAAATGTTTCAGGTTTTTA